>NC_053022.1:80164043-80396440 GCF_003073215.2 Triticum urartu | reverse complement strand
TCTCATGCTTCACTTATATTATTTTGAGAGTCCTTTAGAACAACATGGAAATTTGCTTTTAGGCATAATAAAAACTTTCATATAAGTGCATTGAATACTAAGAGAAGTTTGATACTTGATGATTGTTTTGAGATATGGAGATAGTGATATCAAAGTTGTGCTGGTTGAGTAGTTGTGAATTTGAGGAATACTTGTGTTGAAGTCTGCAAGTCCCGTAGCATGCACGTATGGTAAATGTTGTGTAACAAATTTGAAACATGAGGTGTTATTTGATTGTCTTCCTTATGAGTGGCGGTCGGGGACGAGCGATGGTCTTTTCCTACCAATCTATCCCCCTAGGAGCATGCGCGTAATACTTGAGTTCTTTATGACTAATGTTGAGTCCATGGATTATACGCACTCTCACCCTTCCATCATTGCTAGCCTCTTCAGTACCGTGCATTGCCCTTTCTCACCTTGAGAATTGATGCAAACTTCGCCGGTGCATCCAAACCCCGTGATACTATACGCTCTATCACAGATAAACCTCCTTATATCTTCCTCAAAACAGCCACCATACCTACCTATTATGGCATTTCCATAGCCATTCCGAGATATATTTCCATGCAACTTTCCACTGTTCCGTTTATTATGACACGCATCATCATTGTCATATTGCCTTGCACGATCATGTAGTTGACATCGTATTTGTGGCAAAGCCACCATTCATAATTCTTTCATACATGTCACTCATGAGTCATTGCACATCTCGGTACACCGCCGGAGGCATTCATATAGAGTCATATCTTGTTGTAGTATCGAGTTGTAATCATTGAGTTGTAAATAAATAGAAGTGTGATGATCATCATTAATAGAGCATTGTCCCAAAAAAAGGCCAAAAAAGAGAAGGCCCAAAAAAGGGGCAATGCTACTATCCTTTTCCACACTTGTGCTTCAAAGTAGCACCATGATCTTTATGATAGAGAGTCTCTTGTTTTGTCATTTTCATATAATAGTGGGAATTTTTCATTATAGAACTTGGCTTGTATATTCCAACAATGGGCCTCCTCAAGTGCCCTAGGTCTTCGTGAGCAAGCAAGTTGGATGCACACACACTTAGTTTCTTTTGTTGAGCTTTTATACATTTATAGCTCTAGTGCATCCGTTGCATGGCAATCCCTACTCCTTGCATTGACATCAATTGATGGGCATCTCCCTAGCCCATTGATTAGCCGCGTCAATGTGAGACTTTCTCCTTTTTGTCTTCTCCACATAACCCCCTTCATTATATTCTATTCCACCCATAGTGCTATATCCATGGCTCACGCTTATGTATTGCGTGAAAGTTGAAAAAAGTTTGAGATTACTAAAGTATGAAACAATTGCTTGGCATGTCATCGGGGTTGTGCATGATGAGAGCATTCTTGTGTGAAGAAAATGGAGCATGACCAAACTATATGATTTTGTAGGGATGAACTTTCTTTGGCCATGTTATTTTGAGAACACATGATTGCTTAGTTAGTATGCTTGAAGTATTATTATTTTTATGTTAATATTAAACTTTTATCTTGAATCTTTCAGATCTGAACATTCATGCCACAATAAAGAAAATTACATTGATAAATATGTTAGGAAGCATTCCACATCAAAAATTCTGTTTTTATCATTTACCTACTCAAGGACGAGCAGGAATTAAGCTTGGGGATGCTTGATACGTCTCCAACGTATCTATAATTTTTGATTGTTCCATGCTATTATATATTCTGTTTTGGATGTTTAATGGGCTTATTTATACACTTTTATATTATTTTTGGGATTAACCTATTAACCGGAGGCCCAGTCCAAATTGTTGTTTTTTTGCCTATTTGAGTGTTTCACAGAAAAAGAATATCAAACGGAGTCCAAACGGAATGAAACCTTCGGGAGCATGATTTTTGGAACAAACGTGATCCAGAGGACTTGGAGTGGACGTCAGGCAATCAACGAGGAGGCCACGAGGCAGGGGGCGCGCCCTCCACCCTCGTGGGCCCCTCGTTGCTCCACCGACCTACTTCTTCCTCCTATATATATTCATATACCTCGCAAACATCCAGGAGCACCACGAAACCCTATTTCCACCGCCGCAACCTTTTGTACCGAAGAGATCCCATCTTGGGGCCTTTTCCAGAGCTCCGCCGGAGGGGGCATTGATCACGGAGGGCCTCTACATCAACTCCATGGCCCCTCCGATGATGTGTGAGTAGTTTACGTCAGACCTTTGGGTCCATAGCTAGTAGCTAGATGGCTTCTTCTCTCTCTTTGGATCTCAATACAAAGTTCTCCTCGATTCTCTGGAGATCTATTCGATGTAATCTTCTTTTGCGGTGTGTTTGTCGAGATCCGATGAATTGTGGGTTTATGATCAAGTTTATCTATGAACAATATTTGAATCTTCTCTGAATTCTTGTATGTATGATTGGTTTATATTTGCAAGTCTCTTCGAATTATCAGTTTGGTTTGGCCTACTAGATTGATCTTTCTTGCAATGGGAGAAGTGCTTAGCTTCGGGTTCAATCTTGCGGTGCTCGATCCTAGTGACAGAAAGGGAAACAACACATATTGTATTGTTGCCATCGTGGATAAAAAGATGGGGTTTATATCATATTGCATGAGTTTATCCCTCTACATCATGTCATCTTGCTTAAGGCGTTACTCTGTTGTTATGAACTTAATACTCTAGATGCATGCTGGATAGCGGTCGATGTGTGCAGTAATAGTAGTAGATGCAAGCAGGAGTCGGTCTACTTGTCACGAACGTGATGCCTATATACATGATCATACCTAGATATTCTCATAATTATTCGTTTTCCTATCAATTGCTCGACAGTAATTTGTTCACCCAGCGTAATACTTATGCTATGTTGAGAGAAGCCACTAGTGAAACCTATGGCCCCCGGGTCTATTTTCCATCGTACAAGTTTCTAATCTATTTTATTTTTGCAATCTTTACTTTCAATCTATATCATAAAAATACCAAAAATATTTATCTTATTATTATTATCTCTATCAGATCTCACTCTTGCAAGTGGCCGTGAAGGGATTAACAACCCCTTTTTCGTGTTGGGTGCGAGGTTCTTATTTGTTTGTGTAGGTACGAGGTGACTCGTGTGTGGTCTCCTACTGGATTGATACCTTGGTTCTCAAAAACTGAGGGAAATACGTATGCTACTTTGCTGCATCACCCTTTCCTCTTCAAGGGAAAACCAACGCAGTGCTCAAGAGGTAGCACTAGCATCCTTCTTCATTGCTCCATTTGCAGCAGCTTGACCATCTTTCTACTTCTTGGGCTGGTGTAGCATTTCATCAGTGCAGTCTTTGGCAGTAGCCTTGCAAAATGAGATAGAAAGGTTTTTAATGATTTTTGTTGCAATGGTAGGTGGACTAGTGGTGCAAGAGAAACAACTTTTGTCTGGAAAAGTCTGTTTTTTAAAACCCTTATTAAGTTGCTGAAGTCTGCAGCTTCTTCTTACCTCTGATTTCACAACTAGGGATTTCTCTTTCCTTTTCCTCTAAGCATGAATTGCTGAGGTGGTAGCTGAGGCCAGCACATGATACTATGTAATACTTGAAGCATTTGGAGTGTTGCTGGTTGGGACTGATGATGCTTGTTGTTCCACAGCCACCTGTTGGCATACATAATTAAGACCAAGGGGACATGTTGGAGGTAAGACAAAAGGAAAGCAGGATTTGCAATTTGATCCTTCAATTAGATATTTCCACAATTGAGAACTCAGCAGAGACTTGGCCAAGTCAAAATTATCAGGACTTGAAAGGGCAAGAGTAATAAAGTTAAACCATTCTGCAGGTACCTGAATAAATGTCATGGTCCCATCAGAAGGAGCAGAAAATTTATTATAGAGCTCAAGTCCTTCCTTGGAGAGGAATCTAGCACCATCACCTACCAAAGCAAATTTCTGTTTGAGATTTGAAATAAAATTATTAGACTGCTCTGGTACCTTGGAGTTGATAGTAACATTGGATCTGAAAATTGGCAAAGGGAATCCAGTGGGAGCTTCCATGTTGTTACCTTCAGAGTTTACTGCATAAGCCTCTGAGTCTTGATTTTCCAATTTTGTCAGGGCTGGCTTATGATGAGTTGCTTGGCTTACATTGATTGAAGTTTGAGAGGTGTGAACAGACACAATTTCCATGTTAAGAGCCAAGGTATCAACAGCAGGGGCAACGATCTCAAGAGTGGTGGGCTTTGCCTCTTGCAACAGAAAATTCTCTTGATGGTGTGGAACTGCCTCTTGCAACACATCATTATTAGTAGGTGGAACAAAGGGATCTTGCAACACAGGGGGTTCAATCTGTGTTACTGTAGCAGTCTCCTCTACCAAAGCAACAGCAACAACAGGCTGAAACTCTAGGTGTAGAGGAAATATCAGAGGGTTGACCTCCTCTGGTGCAAAGAATAGAATGTTAAGGTCAAAATTTGCTAGATTGTCAAACTGAAGCATATTCATTTCTCCCCCTACATTGACAACAGGTGGGGGAACAGGCATATCCAAAGGAGCAAGCAATTCATTCAGTTCCTGCAAATTAGGGCCTCCACCCACAGAATTGAGAGAGCCATTGTCTGAAATTTGTAAACCCGGAGAGAGGGTTAAACCACTGTCCTCCTTATCTTTAGGTTGAGGCATGTCCACATCCAAAGGACCAACCTGATCATTAAGTTCTAAGAACTCTCATGCATGCAATTCCACATCAACATTCTCTTAAGGCATAGCCCAATGGCCCCAACCTTCCTCTTCTTGTGGTTCTGCATTGTCTACATGATTATCCTGAGCATTGTCTTGTTGAATCAGGTGAAAGGCCACGGGCACTACAAAAAAATACACTTCTGTGATGATACGTGTTTGTGACAGTAGGTCCCGTTTTTTGTCATGCATGTACATCCATGACAAATTTATGACAGAATCAAGATAGTCATACATGTGTTGTCGTAGAAGTGTTCCATGACATTACCAAAATTATCATCACGAAAGTGTCCACTTCCATGACGATAAATCGCGCGTCACAGAAGTGCTTTCGTCAAGGGTGACCGACACGTGGCATCCACCGTAACGGAGCGTCCTTAAGCTATCGGGTCGGGTTTTGGATCCGATAACCTGTTAACAACCCCGACCAATCGGGATTTTCCACGTGTAAAATCATCATTGGCTGGAGGAAACACGTGTTGGCTCATCGCTGGGACAGGTGTCATCCACTCATTGGACAGAAGGCGCCTATGATACGTCAACACGTGGCACGGCCCAACAGAGGCCCATTCCTGTGAAAAGGCCGGCCCGTTTGACTTGGTCAAAAGGTGGCGGGCCGGCCCATGGAAAGCCTGTTAACGGCCTATTCGCATATAGCCCATTTACAGCCCGCTAACCCAAGGCCCGTTACGCCCTATTCGAATTAGGCCTAGTAGCATCATCTGGGCCATCCAATATGATTCCAGCCCATTTTCACTTCTGGCCCATGTATGGCCCATGGCGTCCTTCGGCCCATATGAGGCCCTATGTAACTCTTGGCCTATTAACGGCCCGTGGTGAAACTGGCCCGTAATGAACAGTGTATCACTTTACACCCATTAACGGCCCGTGGTGAAACTGGCTCGTAAAGAACAGTGTATCACTTTATACCCATTAACGGCCCGTTATTCAGTTGGGCCGTTTCCAGCCCATGTTATCTTTCGGCCTTCTCAGAGCCCATTTATTCTTGGGCTATTTTCCAGCATTCTTTTACTTACGGCCCGTTACTATCATTTTTTTGCTTGTGGGCCAAATTCAGCCCGTGGTTACAGTCGGCCCGTTTGTGGTCCGTTAATATGTTGGGCCGTTTTCATAACGTCATCAAATACGGCCTATTAACGATGGCCCGTTATGGTCGGCCCATGAATGGGCGATTCCAACTCTAGACCGTTTACGGCCAGAATGCGGTCTATTTGGCCCATGTTTGGCCAATCGATCATACAGCCCGTATAAGGCCCATTGATGATACGGCCCGTAGAAGGCCCATTGTTTCTACGGCCCGTAGAAGGCCCATTGTTTCTACGGCCCATAGAAGGCCCACTGTTTCTACGGCCCGTAGGAGGCCCAGTGTCACTACAGTAAATATTAGCCCATGGTTATTGGGGCCTAGTTTTAAAAAATAGGTTATTGCAGCCACTAGCAAACCGCAGAAAAAGAACTGCACTGACTACAAGCAAACAAATAAACAAGACAACAAGGAAATAAATAAGCAAGCAACTTACACTAGGCTATCACGGCTATTACACATATTACATCCACTAGGCATCAAAGTTTGCCACCAGTGAAAATATAGGGAACAAAGCAGCATATCGCATAACATCTGATCGATGTCTTTCAACTTGAAGTTGAGACTCAAGAAGCCGAACTGATTCAGGCAACGAGTTCGAAGAGCTGGTGCCAGTAGTGGTAGCCAGTAACTCGAACACTACATCAAGACATGACTTTGGGGTTGTCTCAGTGTCTTCAATATAGTTTTTATCAGCTTTCTTGGAGACCAACAGGGATGTCTCACTATCTTGAACCTTATCTGCATTACTTCCTTTACCATTGCATAACAGGGTACTCTTCTCCAATATTTTATCCGCATTCTAAAAGAGAAACAAACAAACACATCTCAGGTTTACAATGTAGTATATGAAACTCATTTTGGTAAACCAGTTCAGTAGTAAGGTGGACAGGATAACAGCATGAAACAAACATATATCTATGTAGTATGGTCACTGTATGGTCTATATCATTCTAGTTTATGTTGCCAAATCAAGATAGATATAGTTCGAATCATATCTATTTAAGACAAAGCAGCATAGATAGAATATAAGTGTGGGAAACTACACAGCAATAACAACACTTGTAATGTGCGTGGCATGAGAACATAATTGTTTATTCAATTGAAACTGAAATCAACATAGAGCAAGTTACAACAGCAAACAGCCAAACACGTTGAAGAAACAGGTTTAAAACATACCTGTTGCGCCATTGGAGTTTCAATTGCATCCTTCAAATTTGAAATTAGTTGGTATCAGTAAATACAGTGATGCAAGAGCAAAGTAGTGTGAACCATAGCTACGGAACCTGACCTGAGAACAATTCTTCTTCTGCTTTAAGCGTTGACTTCGGGTTCGGAGTGGTGGTCCTCGTGATTTGGGCACTGCAGTTGCCTTACTAACTACTCGTGTTTGGGTGCTCTGTGGTGGAGACGGTGCTGTGTCAATGGGAACTGGGTGTCTATCTGCTGGGGTTGTGGTTAGAAGGCCGGGGTGTAGCTGGTTCTCTGTCCAACTAGGTAGGGGTACAATCTGCATGAGTGTGGGTTATGTGTGGTGGGGCTGGTTCTTGGGCAAGTACAACCGTGGTTCTATCTGCATCGACAGGTAGCACGATCTTTTCTGAAGACCGTGTTTTTACTCCCACAGATACTGCCATCACTCCCTCCAATTGAAATGGCTGATAAACAAGAAAAGTAATTGAATGTACAGACATTGTAAGGTAGACAGGTGCAATGGATAGTAGGGAAGAAAACAGGGCATGAAATAATTCACATTTATGTTGTCTAAGCAAACAGAATAGCAGGACATAATTTCACATATATGATGGCTAATTAAACAGGATAGCATGACACAATTTCACATGTATGATGGCTAACTAAACAGGATAGAATGACATACTTCAAAATATGATGACTATGTAAACAGGATGACATGATATAACTATACGATGTGTCTATTAAAGTGGTTGGCATGCCATAAATCACAAATATGCCGTCAATGGAAACATGATGGCGTGATATAATTCACGGATAGAATGACATAATTTAAAATATGATGAATATGTAAATAGGATGAGATGATATAACTATATTATGTCTTTAGAAAATGGGTTGGCATGCCATAATTCAGATACATGATGTCTATGTAAACATCATGGCATGACATAATTCAAATATATGATTTATATACTAAGGAAGTGAGCATAGGGGAATCGCATCTATGATGTGTCAACTAAGGAGATGGCATTCAATATTGTGTATATGATGTAAAAACTAAGCATTGCAATACAACATATGCATTATATGAGTAATATAACCCTGCCAAGTTTGAGCATACACCTCAGGGGGATAATAGGACTGGTCATCTGCCTCTGAATCCTCCTCTGAAGAGCTATCTATAACCAGCAAGATATCTGCTTCAGCAGGTAGCATTGTCTGCTCTAAAGACCTTGTTTTCACTTCAGATTTCTCCATCACCAATTCAAATGGCTGATGCACAGGAAGAGCAGTTGAATATACAAACATTGTTGACAAAAGCAATGAGAAATACAAAAAAAGGACGGCATGATATAATTCACATATATGATGCTTGCCTAAACAGCATGGCATTGCATAATTCACATACATAGTGCCTTGCAACAAGATAACATTGCATAATTCACATATATAATGTCTTGCAACAAGATGGCATTGCATAATTCACATATATGGTAATTAGACACTAAACAGGTGACATTCACACAAAGTATGTCTAAACTAAGCAAATGACATAGCAATGCAAGATACCATACACACGATATGACCAACATAACCCTGCCAAGTTAGAGCATGCACCTCAGGGGGGAAATATGACTGGTCATCTGTCTCTGAATCCTCCTCTGAGGAGCTATCAGTAACCAGCAAGACATGCACTTCGTCAGATAGCATTGTCTGCTCTGAAGACCTTGTTTCCACTCCAGATTTTTTCATGACCGTGCCGAATGGCTGATGCACAGGAAGAGTAATTGAATGTACTAAAATTTTTGACAAATTTAACACGTAATAAAAAATGATGGCATGATATAATTCACATATAAGATGACTGGCTAACCAGGGTGGCATTGCAAAATTCACATATATGATGCCTGGCTAGACAATATGGCATTGCATGATTCACATATAAAGAAACTAAACAGATGGCATTGACACAAAGCATGTCTAAACTAAGCAGATGACATCTTTAATGTATACAGTAAGCAATGCAAGGCACCATATGCATGATATTACCAACATCAGCATGCCAAGTTAGAGCGAAGACCTCATGGGGTAAATAGGAGTGGTCTTCTCCTTCTGAATCCCCCTTAGAACAGTTATCTTCCTCTTGATTACGATCCGAAATGGGTGGAGGGGGGCTGCCTTTGCACCCACCATGGAACGACATCTGCATGAAATTTTATTGCCAAGTAAGGCTCGTCTCTTTTTCTCTACATGATCAGTTCCATTGTGTACAATAACTGGCATGCATAGGAATAAAAAAATAGTGAGATTATGTAAGGAGTGCATGCACAAGTCCAGAGTGATGGTAGCAAACTGTGGATAGACCCAAAACCAATGATAGCAGGCAGATAATAGCTTTAGTTAAAAAATACAGATAATGGCTCCTTTAATGTTTGTTTGCACCCAACATGAAACTCATAGTAGACACCAGAGATTAACCAGATAGTAGATAGATAGTACTGATTGCTGCCCCAATATGTACCCCACAACCATTTGAAAACTCAAGTTTCAGCATTAGTTTGGACCTGACTCGGAGTCTAATAGGTGAACACGACGATAATGTAGCATGTCATCATATTAAGCGACGCATAACATAAGCACACACGGAAGAGTGCGACCTCTCTTGCGAACCCGTGCATTCCTCAAGGTCATCTGCTCAATTGATGATGGTAATGCAGTTGCCGTGGCTGCCGGCGGCGGGGAAGAAGATCTGAGGCGGCGAAACACAGTCTGGAGAGCGGATCCCTGCTGTGGTGAACCCTTCCGTCGTTGGAGCAGTTGAGCTGGGGTGGAACATAGCGCCGCAGGAGCAGGACAAACCACACAAGGTTTTCTTTGACACATATCTATAACAGAAGTAATTGAGTAAGGGCTTGTTTGAATTTGAGGATTCTAAGAATGCAGGGATAGGAAATAGACAGGAATATGATAGGAATGCACGTGCAAAACAAAGAATTTAAAAACACGGGATTTCTGCCAATCTGGGTGTTTGATTCACAACAATTGGAAGATCATAGGATGCAAAAAAGCATGGTGAGATTAAGTCAAACCACAAGAAAATGTACGGTTATAATGCTATTATGCTACTATCTCTTAGTCTTGTGCTTGATAAATAGGAATATGAAAAGGAGGAGAAGTGGAAATTAGAATTCCTACGGTTTTTCTTTCAAGGAGACGCTCAAGGAACAAATCCTACAGTTTTCCTTTGCTCCATTCCTTTGCACCAAATTCATGAAAAGTAGTACCATAGGAAACTTTCCAATTCCGATGTTTTTCATTCACTTTTCCTTTCAAGCACTGGCGATTCTAGTAGGCAGGCTTGAGCAAGGAAAATCCTACACTAAAAAAATGTTTTTGTGCTACTTCTATTACTTTGGACCCAGGCCACTGCCATACTAGCTCAACTCCCAGGCCCATCGACAAATGCACAGCTCAAACGCGCAGAGATAAATAATGATGGCGTTCAAGAGAGTCCATCACGGATAGCTAAGTTGCCTGGTACCTCACTGCTTGTCATATAGTAGGATAAAATAATTGTATTTCCTGTTACTACGAGTGCTCAGTGGACAATATATATAACATGTAGAGTAAAAAGAGAGATGCAACAAGTGTACAACCTCTTTGGTGAAGCCATGTCGATCTCAGCGTGATTGGGTTGGCCGGTGAGGATGCTCCGGCTGACTTGGCTGTCGGAGGAGGGGAAGAAAATCTTAGCCATCTGGAGATGGAGCCCGAGGTACTGCTCCGCTATGATGGAGGGTTTCGTCGTTGGAGCAGCTCCGGTGAGTTGTACGACGCCGAGGCTGAAGCGGGACAAGAGAGACAACGAACAATGTTAACCTGAGTGGAATTCTAATAGCATCTCCAATACATGACATAAAATACATAACCACAAAGTGCTAGATGTAAAATACATCAGCCGCTCATCTCTAAACTTAACTATCGAAACTAAATTTAACTGTCGAAACTGAACTTAACTGTCGAAACTGAACTTAACTGTCGAAACTGAATTTTGCTGTCGAAACTGAACGCACTAGCAAGGTGAGGCTACACGTCGGTCGACTGACTTTTTCATCTCTGGTCAGTCGATTTTGCAACCGTTGGATACGAAATCTAGGGCCTACGGTTCATCTTCAACCTCCACCCCCTGAGCTGCCAGCCACCACCGGCCAAACAGCAGCCCCCCGCCGCCCGCAGCCGGCAGTGCGCCGCCCCGCCCGCCCCGAAAACACTCCCCGCCGCCGGTCCGCCGCCGCCCCGGCCATCCCTCTAGCCCCCCCCCCCCGTGCCGAGCTTTTTCTTCGGCGATCCCCACGCCACCGCCACGCCAATGCCCTGTCACCGCCGGCGACCACCGCCCCCATCCTGAACCCTAAGATAGATAGTGGGGTACCTCTCCGGCGAGCCCCCCTCCCCGCTGCGGCTGGTTCTTCCTTCACCCCGGTGAGCCCCCCCCCCCCCCCCCCCAAAAATCGACTGACCCAAAAGTCGATTCAGTCGACTGAAGTGTAGCTAAATCGGAGCAGCATCGCAAGCAAGAGCAAGAGCGAGAGCAGCAGCACGAGCAAGAGCAATAGCAAGAGCAGACCAGGTAGGGGACCAAGAGCAAGAGCAGAGCAGCAGCTCCTACTGATGTGGACGTCACCGCCGAGGGAGCGACGCCATGGAGGAAGTGGCCGACGACGCTGCCGTGGATGGAGTCGCGTCGTGTCGGCTCGGGACCGAGCGCCGGCAGCACCATGAGATCGAATCAAGAAGAAAATGTGGCGATTAGTGTACACCCTCTTTGGTGGCGCCAATTAGGCCGCAGCTTCATCCGAGGAAACGGTGATGATGATGCTCTTCTGGTGGTGCAGGTGAAGACGGCGGTGTGGGAATGGAGGTGGCGCGAAAGACGAGGGGAACGTCGGGGAAGCTCCTTGGAGGTGGAGGACGGGGTGGCTGAACCGGCGGGATGATGAGATCGACGACAGATCCTCATCCGGTATGGTGGATAAGGGACGTTGAGGTGTTGCTGTGGACGACGTCGTCGGGGAAGAGGCTCCGGCTAGGTGGCGGACGGAGCAGGGTGTGGGGTTTTGTCACGGGTTTTCGCGGCCTCGGTGTATGAATGGGTGGGCGGATGGGATGGCAGTGGGGAACCATGGCTTAGAGATGCGCTTGTCCGAAATGTGGGGTAAGTTACGAAAGTACCCCCACCGATTTGAGGCGGTTCTTTCGGTTCAGGGGTACCACGGGCATTTCGCGTGTCGGGATTTCACGGGAGGTGAAGAACAAGCTTAACGTGTACCCAAAAAATAGACAATTTGCACCTCAACACGCACAACACACACACACAAACACCATTTAGACTAGAGTAAGGTACACGTGCATTGCACGCATGAGATTTGGCAACCAAATTATGAATAAATACCACATTATAGCATGCTAGCTTTGAGTCACATATGCATGATGTAGATGTTTGTTTAATTATTATAGTTCATTTCATTCAAAATCATCTAGTTTTTATAAGAAAGCTAATCTATTTTAAGATTCATGGAATTGTGCGTCGTAAGACATAAAGTAAAAACAAATAATGGCAAATCATGTATAAAAACATTTGGGCAATTCTGATACAGAAGATTCTAGAACAAATAAGAAGTGCTTGTGTTTTGATGTTTGTGCATTATGCTTAAGTTCAACCATGGAGTCTTCTAGATTATACATGTGCCGAAATCTGGTGGAATCTAGATGATATCCAACGGCCAGTAGTGCTCAAATTTGCCATCTTTGGACCATCGGATTCGCCTCATCGAACGACCATCTTTCAAAGTTAAAGTTACCCGCACACAATATAAAAAAATATAAAAATTAATATATATATATATATATATGGGTATAGATATGGGTATAGATATAGATATGTGATGTGAAAGCCGCCCATCATCTCCAATTAGAATAGTGTGTCCATGCACGGATGCGATGTGGCCAAATGATGTCTGCCATCAGTATCTCAAATTCAAATCAGTCTGACCTTGTTCAATGTGTATACATTACAACATGCTCGTTTCCAAACCACACCGCGCAGATCTCCGTTATATTCATGCATGCATGGGTTTCAAACATCAGGATCTCTTATTCAAATATTTGAATTCAACTTTACATTGATTATGACCTCACATATTCTTTTACACCCACACAGTAGTCTTCTCTTTATAATTGTACCACTAACTTTCTCTCGTGCATGCATGCACACACACTACCAGTCGGCATTATCCATCGCACGCATGCAATCTTTTTCTTCAGGTCGGTCTCCCATGAAGGCACACACCCACACACATCCCCCTCTCCATCATATCGGGCGTTCTTTATCTCTCACGCGTGCATGCGCAACGATCGATGTTCCTCTATGTATGTGTGTATATAGCTAGGTCTTTCATAGTTTTCCACACAAACCGATCAATCGATATATCCAGTGAGGTCTCACCCTCTTTCCCACGTCCACGTCGATCAATCTATACCTCTCTATATAGGATTAACATATATAGCTAATACACCCACATTAATTATATATCCAACGTCCCCCTCTCATCATCCATGTCTTCCCTTCATCTCTTAGACGCATGCACAATGGCGAAGACAGGGGCAGTAAGGGCCCTGCCCCCCTCCCCCCTAACATCACTATATATCGAGGCTAATAAGAATGTGATCATTAGACAATTGCTGCTAAAAATGGTTTAAGTTCATGAATTGACCCTCCTCGTAAAGGATTAGCAATGCTTGGCCCCCTAGATTAGCAATGTTATTTGTTTTTACTTTATGCTTTACAACGCACAATTCCATGAATCATAAAATAGATTAAGGGCTTCTTTGATTCAAAGGATTCTCAAAGGAATTTTGGAGGATTCTAATCATTAGGAATTTTTCCTATCTTGGTTGTTTGATTCGTAGGATTGTAAACCATAGGAATTTTTCCATATGATTCATTTGCACTAGATTTCATAGGAAATATCCCATCCACTCAAACCTCTTTGAAAGAATTCTGCGTTTTTTCTATGCACAATCAAACACTCGTACAATCCTGTAGGATTCAAGACGACATTCCACTATAATCCCATGTTTTTCCTATTCCCGCGTTCTTAGCTTTTTTATAAAAACTAATTGATTTTGAATGAGATGAACTATAAGAATTAAACGAAGGGCTACATCAGGCATATATGATTCAGAGCTTACATGCTATAGTGTGGTATTTATTCATAATTTGGTTGCAAAATCTGATGTGTGCAATGCACGTGTACCTTACTAGTACTTCGAGTATGTGCAAAACACGTAAATTAGAATACCAATGGCACGCTACACAGTGTCTCTCTTACAGTTCATGAAGCCACGTGGCACATGTGGAGGCGTTGTCGCGAGCTCCTTGCGTGGATTGATCACAGTGACGTGCTGCTGGTTCCAGAAGAATGTACTCGTCCTCCCAGAGCCATACTGGCGGTATATGCACGAAGCGAAGATGTGCACGCACGCCACGCACGCACTCATTCCCTCGCACGCACACGGGGGTACACGGGCGAACGCAATTTTGTACCAAGATCCACCCCATGTGATAATTTGATGCGTGTAAAGTCGTTCACTTCATTGATGGTCAATTAATACAGTGCATGCAAATTGAGTGGACGTGAGGGCGGAAGAAAGACATTATTACTCCACTGCGCGCATGTGAGTAGTTAAATCGTGGGTTGCTAGTAGTACTTCCATTGGTCTCCTTCGTATTTTGTGCCAATTTTTGACAGTAATATAATATTTACGCATTTGAGCAGTGTAGTACTTGAAATTTATGTTCCGCTAAACTCATCAGGAGCCGTTTCGGGCCTTGAAATCAAAACCATCAATTAATCTTTACCTTGTTCCCATCACATTCGAAAGCATGCTCACACCTACTAGTACGTACCAAACCTAAACGTGTTCCCACTATGCAGGTATTAGTACTAGTGCTAGTACTTAGGTTATAAAAAGGGGAACTACCTAACCAAAAATTACTCTACCTTTCCTCCTCATAAGTGCTTCTTCTTCGTCCGTCGTTGCCATGGCCGGTGAGCAGAGCTCTAGGTTGAGAACTACTCGTAACAAGGGAGCGGAAACAAGGCTGCGAAAAAAATAGAGGGCTCACCGCCACGCAGAGACCTCGAAAGATCTCTCACGGGCAGGCGATGGCTCCCAGGAGCGCCCTAGCCGCGGAGGCGAACATGCCGAGCCGGCGGAGTTGGAGTCGTTATCCCTCGACGGCATGCCCGATCAGCTCAATAAGCACCTCAATAAGCAGAAGGAGCTCATCTAAGGCTTGATGGAGTTACTGAAGGAGAGCCTCGACGACATGCCCGCTGAGCTCAATCAGCAGGGGGAGTTGACCGCCGGCTTGGTGATGCTGCTGAAGAAGAGCATTGCCTCGGAGAAGAAGGCGACCAGCGAAATCTTACGACTTCAGGAGGACAAGGCAAAGCTCTGCCACGAGTTCGACCTATTGAAGGAGAAGAACGTAGGCCGGAAGAAGCTGCATGAGAATAGTAGTTCCTTGATGAAGATGTTGCAGGCCCTCGTCATGGAACAGAAGGAGGAGTTGGCGAAGCTCCGCATCGAGCACCCGGCTGCTGTCAAGGTACGTAATGCGGCCGTGGAATAGATGATGAAGGCTCGCGTCGAGAAATCCCGCGTCATGGACAGAATGAAGAAGATGGCGGAGGAGACGCGTAAGGAGATGGAGGTCGTGGAGGAGATGCAGAAGCGGTTACGACTCCATGGCGAATTAGATCATTTGGGGTGATAATCTTCCTTCTTGTTTTGCTCCTGTGTTTCATATTTTGCTTCGGGTGTTTCGCCGCACGTGCCACGTTCTCTACGAGGCATGAATAGAACAATGGTTTTTTTAGGGAATGAATAGAACAATGCCAACAATGAGATGACTAGCAAATTAGATCATTTTTATCGCCATATGGCACTGGGCTGCCGTGTTTCGTGCTCCTCCATCGCAGTACTACTCCAGTGGAAAACTTGAGTATAGCGCACGGTTCTTTGCTCCTCCTCAATCAGGTCGTCGGCGCATTTATACGAGCAGTCAAATCACAAGGCCCCGCCTTCCAGCAGTAATGAGCCGTCAAATCACAAAGGTCCTCGCCTCTCGTGAAACCGACCAAGCTAGACTGCCCCACCCTCTAGCCTTTTAAAAAATGTATACTTTTGTACAGCAGTAGTATCGATGGATTGCGCCATGGAGCAAAACTTGAAATTAAAAAAGGTGGTACATATAGAGAGCGCTCGTCGCCAAATTATGCATATAGTACTATTAAAAAGGCTAGTCACAATAATGGTGTCCAACACAACCCACCCCTCAAATAAAACTAAGAGGGTGCTTGGATACGTTTTAGTCCCATGACTAAAAGTAGTGGGACTAAAACATGCTAGCCTCACTCATGCTTGGATCCAAATACTAAAAAGGCTAAAATCAAGTTAATGAGCATTTATTATCCTCCAAACCCTCCAATCCAGAACTCGCCTGTGTTAAAGGAGAGGAGTTAAATGAGTAGAGAGAGGACTAATCCACATTTTAGTAGGGGTACCCCTGACTAAAACAATTTAGTCTCAAGACTAGTTTTAGCCCCTCTTTAGTCAGGGGTGCTTGGAACTTTAGCCTCTTAAAGAGACTATTTTTAGTCAGACTAAAATAAGTCCCTTGGATCCAAGCACCCTCTAAGCATCCTGGAATTTTTTGACAAAACTAAGCACCCTAAAATTCTTTGACAACTAAACTGCTGGCTATATGATGTTGGTCATATATATTGTACGTATATAATGTGAAGAAACGAGTGGTAGTACTATACCAACTAAAAGATGAAATGTAAGAAATACTAGTATGTACGTACTGAAGAGTTAAAGTAACAAGAAGAAACATAACATAGTTCTGCTGGGGGCTCAGCACAACACACCCCTCAAATTAAATTAAGCACACCTGAAATTAAACTTTGCAACTATTCCGGTAGATACTGCATTAGAACCACCATGAGCAACGACAATGCCACCTTACTCGGAGTCCTTGTCCACGTCCTCGACTTCGTCCTTGTCCCTCTTCCTCTTGGCCGATACTTCTTTGCTTGAACCACACACTTGGTTGTTGCTCTTCATCCAACCCTTGTAGACATTGAAACAAAGGTAGCCATCCATTGCAGCGTAGTGGATGTGGTCTATATCTAGTACATTCCGCTGCCATGCATGACGATGAAACGTGTATGGAGGTATCTCCAGTTTACCATACGAAGGATGAACCATGGCTCCTGCCAGGGTCAGCATTGAAGGCTGATGAGAGGACACCAGCCGATTCTTCTGGAGGTCGAAGGGGTTGCCTACAACGAGACCTATCCGACGCAGGACATCCCTGTCGTTCTTAAAGTCTACAGTAATTAATTTCACTGTTTTGTCCTTGAGGAAGTTCTTAAAATTCTGGCACTCAACGTCGGCATGGCATATGTGGTAGACCAAGCAAACGTTATGTACGCAAACCTGGATCACGGCGGGCTTCTTCCTCTCTTTGTCCTCTAGATCCTTATCTGGTGCCAGGACTGTGGTGTACTCAACATCTAGCCCAGCGACCCACTCATCATCTAAGTTTTCGAACATGCGTCTGAAGCGAGAAAGGCATCCTTTCACCGTCGCGGAAGAACGGGTGTAGATGACGTCGAACTCATCGCCGGTGATGGTTCTAACCTTGTACTCACCGCCGATCATGGAGATTTGGGACGCCATGGATTTGGGAGGAGGGTTAGGGTTGGTGGAACTGCTGTAATGTGAATGGACGGGACGACTAGGAGTGAACCGCCGTAGTATTGAAGGACGTGCGGGGACGAGTAGGAGCAAACTGCCAGCGTGCGAACGGCAGGGTAGTGGCTTTCCATTCTCCCATGATATGGGCTTCCAAGAGCCCTTGGATCTGAGATCGAACGGTTGCATGGCGTGGTTCTAGACCTATGGGTGAATATCCTATCCTGGAGGGTTATTCTACAAATTTTTAGCAACTTAGCATGCGACTGTTTGATCTTAGATCCAAGGGTTGTCAGCAGACCGTATCATGGTCGCGCCTACCACGACCGTCGCATCGCTCACGCGGTCGCGCCCTTGGAGATTTAACACGGTGCGTTAGGCTATCTGATGTTGGCATGTCATACATAGTCATCACTTAGTCACTCATACTACAACAAGGTTGGCTATAAGTGTATTTTTTTACTCCTCTCTATCTCTTTCTTCGTACTCCCTCCATCCCATAATATAAGAATGTTTTTGACACTAGTGTAGTGCCAAAAACGTTCTTATATTATGGGACACAGGGAGTACTAGTATTTATTGCATTTGCCAAGGAGTGACCTCTTCCAATGAAATGTTGTTGCTAAGTTTGCTTCATTTAATTAGCTATAGACTCAAAATTGTCTTTTCACCTAGGTACACGCACTTAGCACCGTTTCTTCCTTGGGTAACCAAACTAGTCTCTCTCTTCTTGATTAACTTGCCACATCAGACTTTATGCCTATGCGGCAAGCTTAAGCACCTGTAGGAGCAAGTAAAAGTAAGTACAATAGTGCGCTTTACATGGCATTTTTGCATATGTGGAGGAAAGAGAGGCAAGGAAAAAGTGGAGAAGTGGGCTCTCATGCAAGAGCCAGCCTCTACTACATGGTGGAGCATTGGGAGAGGCACCTGTACGGAGGTGGTCAGGAATCGGGAGACTCACGCCGGTCGTAGCACCGTAGTTAAAATGATGATGGCAAGTCAAATCACGGGGCCCCGCCTATCCAGCAGTAACTCGCTGTCAAATCACACAGCCCTATGTATGCAGCAGCCTACTCCCTCGTCTTCTCGCATCTCGGTCGAACCGACTAGGTGGAACTGCCCCGCCGCCTACCGCGCAGGAAAAGCCCCGCCCTCAACTTTTAAATAGTATACAGTATACTAATTTTGTATCCATGGATTGCGCCTGCGCCATGGAGCAAAGCGTCTAGAAAATGGAGGAGAGACGATGGTCTTGCAATAGAGAAGAGGGAGAGGCGAGACGGTGGTTTTGGAATGGAGATGATGGAGAGGAGAGGAGGCGGTTTTGCAATGGAGAAGATCGGAAGAGGGAGAGGCGAGAAGGTGGTTTTGGAATGGAGATGATGGAGAGGAGAGGAGGTGGTTTTGCAATGGAGAAGAGGGAGAGGAGCGTGCGGCAGCGATTTAGGATTGGACGAGAGGGCCGGCGCGCTGTGACTGGATCAAAATCAAAATCAATTTACCCTTCAATTAAGAAAGCGACTCCACATTAACTAGTCTCCCTTTTATTCTGGGTCATAATTGACCATGATTTTCGCACATAAAATATATGTTATACATTGCAAAAATAATATAATTTGAAAGTACATTCAGATATGAACCAAACGATACAATTTTTGGTGACATGCATTCACATTTTGCTTGTCAAATACAGTACGTGGTCAAACTTTGACCCAAAATACGCAAAACAACAAAAAAAATACTTCCAAGACCAGCGCCGCTCTTCCTCTCTTCTCCTCTTAAACCACCGCGGCTCCTCCCCTGTTCCAATCTAAATGCGGTGCCACTCCTCTCCTCTTCCATTTCAAAACCACCACCCCTCCTCTCCTGTTCCAGTCCAAAACCAGCGTCGCTCCTCTCCCGTTATAATCCAAAACCAGCGCTGCTCCTCTCCTCTTCCATTCAAAAACAACCGCCGGCGAGTGAAGGTGCTGTGGAGAAGTAGATCGATGGAGGAGTACAACCGATATGTGAGGATCGTAGACGGCGACCCTGTGAAGCTAGCTAGGATGTTGGAGATACAGTCTTGGTTTGACAACAAGGACCAACTAGCGGCGACGGCGACATCCATGGCCAAATATCTGCAATAGAGCGAAAAGGCGGCGATACTCCCGGAGGGAGTCGCGCCGAAGTACATAGAGTTGCTCCTCTGGGCCATGGAGCAAACAGATTCACCGAATCCGATCGTGAGGGAGCGGTGGTGGGGGTATCGATCCCAGATGGAGCATCCACCAGAGATTGAAGGATCGAGCATCTACAGGGTGCCGTTTGTGAGGGTGTCCTGCCAGAGCGAGCCGGTGGAGTTTTCGTCGACCGAACCCAACTACAAGAGGAGAAAAGCACTTGGCCCGACGACGCTTCCCCGCCATCGTCTCCCTCGCCGTTCACATCATCTCACGGGGCGGCTGTCTGCCGCCGAGGAATAGGAGGGGGCTGTACCCCCCAGCCCAATAGTCAGGCAGGTTGTGAATTGTCAGGAGGAGCTTAGGGTTGTCAGTATTTGCAGGTTCTGAATTGTGTTTTGTGTTGTGTATTTTGAGAGTACTTTCAGATATGAATGTCTTTTGAATTTCAGATTTTCAGTATTGAGCATATAAAGTATTTTATGAATTCTAGATATCTATTTTTAGCACTTAAAAAAATGTAGTTTCATAGGAGTATAAAAGTGCAAACAATGTGATTCTCAGAGAAGAAACTGCAAGTTTCAGTTTCAGATAAGAAACTGCAAGTTCAGTTTCAAATAAGAAACTGCAACTTTCAGAGGCAGAGCATTTATATTAACACGGCCTTTTCAAACAGGGTTAACATCATGTTGGAAGTTTTATTCATGGTCGAAAATGGAACTACAGCCAGTTAACATCATGTTGATCAACATTCATGCATAGCACATCTTCATATGATGCACAGTCAAAATGCCCACACAATGTCGAGTGTGCGAAACACAAAGAAAACGAGGGACGAAGTTTTGGCAAGTGTTGGACATGGTTTTGGGCTGCCCCGTCTAGGCTTTCATTTTTAACATGCGCCGCCCACGACCTCGGATGGGAGGTCCATAGGCCTGTTTGTATTTTCTTAGGGCCGTCATGTATCGACCGGCCTATGGACCTCCCATCCGAGGTTTTATTTTTGGCAGCCCAATTTATGTATTTTTTTGAAGAAAACGCAGAGGTCTGTTCTATTTTTCTATATAAGAATAGGAACGCCAGGTCCAACTTATGTTTCCCTTCTAACTATATTATATATATTTAAATTATTTTATATGTTGACTGTTTAGTTCACATAATTGGCAAATAGATGACCGCTCTCGCGATCCCCTTCGCCCCCGCCACCACCTCCACCCTCGCCGCCGCCCCCACCCCTACCTCCACCCTTGCCGCCGCCATAGATCTCGCCACCACCCCCCGCCTCCTGACTCCGGGCGCGCCTGCCCCCCTCGGCAAGTCCGCTCGCGCGCCCCATGGAGTCGCTGACCATATCCACGGGGGAATGGCTAGAAGACAGGCATATGTACAAGATGCATCTCCCACATGTCTACAAAGCCTTCCCGCGGATGCTCCAGCCGCTCAACTCCGTCGCGCCGGCGGTGCTGTGGGAGACTCGAGGGAGGAGATGGAGGGAGCGGGTGATGCGGATCCACAACGACGCTCTCTCCTAGACCTAGTGCACGCGTGAATGGAGGGAAGCATAGGAGGAAGCTGCAAGGGAGGAAGCCGAGGAGAGACCGAATCCGTTCTCTCACTCGCGCGGGTATGCTCGGATGTGCAAGGATCATGTGGATTGGGAGCTGCTGAATCTAGCCCTGCGGATCTACTTCGAAGGAGATTTCTCGGAGAAGCACAGGATGCCCCACCCTAGGGAGCCGCCGATTGCGTTCGTTCGATGGGTGAAAGGAGAAGTGAATTCAGGAGATCCACGCCGTGCTGCGAGATGGGAATGCTTGACTGGACTCATGCCCACTAGCACGCCACCGGAGCCAGAGCAGGTGAATCCCCAACCTTACCTCTCCCCCAAACCTGCAGAATATTGAAATTAGGCTTGCAATCTGCTTCAATTGAGCTATCTGGTGGTTATTTCTGCTTCCTGAGAGACAACATCTGGCTAGAGGATGAGAAGGAACCAGGAACTCCGATGAATTTCCCCTATCACAATGGGGGGAGCGCCGATTGGGCAGTGGTATGGCCCACCTCCGCCCCAAATGGGGGCACAATCTGGGCAGGCTCCTGTAATTCCCCAGGATCAATCTGTTGGTGGTTCTGACTCCCAGATCAATGGGAAATCTCAAGGCAAGAATCAGTAAAAGAAGAGACAGGACATCCAGAAAACTGCTCCTGCCCCTGCTTCGGGCCTTATGGCATACTCTGAGGTGATCTACTACAACTGTGGGGAACCAGGGCATCATTTGGATAAATATGTCAAGCCCAAGAGTTGTTTTATCTGCAAAATGGTTACCCATAAAGTTGAGAATTTCCCTGTTAGAAGGAAAACCCACAGTTCTACTAGATATGTTGGAAGTGCTGCTCCAGGATTAGGGTTCTACCACATAGACCCACCTGATGAAAATGCTCAGTATCATGGCTCCCTGAAGAATGTGGGGATTGTTCTGGTAGAAGCTGGTGAAGTGACCAAGAAGGAACTTGCCACTGAGTTTGCAGACATTTACAAAACTAACTGGCCCTGGCCAATCAATGCCCTAGATGAGTGGACATTCTTGGTCAAATTCCCTCCTGAAATAGATGTAGTTCAAGTTGTTGGATACCCCTGTTTTGGTCTCAGAAAAGACAATGTTGTAGTCAATGTTGAAGTCTGGAAAGGCAGGATTGAGGCTGAAGAGGACCTCCAGGAAACTTGGATGAAGATCAAGAAATTGAACCCCCAAGTGGTGTGACTGGACTATGCTGGATCAAATCACTTCCACTCTGGGGGTCTTACTGGATGTGGATTGACAACATAATTTCAAGTCATTCTATGAAACTGTTAGGGTCAAAATCTTATGTAAAGATCCCTCCAAAATCCCTGCTGAAAGGCTTTTTGGAGTTGGGAACAAAATCTACAGGCTACTCATTGAGGTGGAGTCCTTAACCCCCACTGAAACTGGCACCTCCACCGACCTCTCTGCTGGTACATATGTCTCTGCAGCTGAAACTGGTACCAATCTTACTGAAGATGCTGAATCCAACAGGAGCTCTAGATTTGAATCAGATAAAGGGCCTTCTGCCACTTTTGGGGGCCCTAACATGAGAGGACAGTCTTTTGGCCACAATCAGATGCTTGGAGAAACTACACCCACTTCAGTCCTCAAGACACAGCTCCCTGATTCTCCATACACTCCTCAACTCAGCATCCAGGAAAAGATCTTGAATTATGTGCTTGATGAAACTGATGGATTCAACCTCCTCAGGGAAATGGAGCTCCTGAAAGATGATGATCTAATGGAATTAGAAGGTTATGTAGATCTACAAGAGGATCAAGAGGCACTTGTTGAAACAACTAAACTCCCAGACAATTTGGACTCAAAATACAACTCTGACTTCCCTGCCCTTCCTAAGGAGAAGCACCTTCCCAAATGGGGTCCTGTTCAAGCCACCAGAACCAGTGTCAGGGTAGCTGGTGACAAGAGAACCATTATTGAAAAGGCTCAATAGCTCAAAGAGGTTCAGAACCTGGAAGTGCAAAAACCCCAGGGTATGAAACACACTTCATTCTCCAACTTTAATGATCCTTCCTTCAATGCCATTGCTGCTAAGATTGGTGTAGATATTACTTCTCTTAATGATGGCATTGAATGCTCTTGCTTTATTTACCCTCACCAAAATAGATCTGAAGGCTCTGTTTGTGAGAATTTTTCTCTAGATGGTAGTTTTAGTTTAGACTGCCTTCGATAAAGTTGACCTTGATTTCCTTATGAAACTCCTGGAGCTTAGAGGTTTTGGGGGTAAATGGACTAGTTGGATCCAGCAACTTACTCATGGGGGTCTGTTGGGGTCAAGTTAAATAACTGTGAAAGTGATTTTTTCCTTGCTGGTAAAGGCCTTAGGCAAGGTGACCCCATCTCCCCGCTTTTGTTTAATTTAGTAGTGGACATTCTTACTAAAATGCTGAGCAAAGTTGTTGATCATAGTCTGATTGCAGGGCTCTGTCCTGAGGTCTGCCCTGGTGGCATCATCTGCCTTCAATATGCAGATGATACCATCCTTTTCTTAGACAATGACTCCACACATGCTAGTAATCTGAAAATTGTTCTAACCTGTTTTGAACAAGTCTCAGGCATGAGAATCAACTACTCTAAAAGTGAACTCATCCCTATCAACATGGATGATCGGGAGTTAGCTGACTTCCTCTCTATTCTAGTCTGTAATAAAGGTAACTTCCCCATTAAGTACCTAGGTATCCCTCTCCACTATGATAAACTGAGGAGAGAGGATATCCAACCCCTTCTGGATAAAATCATTAAAAGGATTGCTGGGTGGAGGGGCAAACTTCTCTCTTACAGAGGTAGATTGATCCTCATACAAGCTTGTTTGGCTAGCATTCCAGTGTATCTCCTCTCCTTCTTCAAGTTCCCTAAATGGGCAGTGAACCTCATCAATTCTCAGATGTCTCATTACTTGAGGGAAATAGGAAGCTACACCTTGCTAATTGGGCCCTAGTCTCTATGAAAAAAGATTTTGGAGGCCTAGGCATACCTAACCTCCAAGAAATTAACATCTGTCTTCTAGGGTCTTGGATTAAAAGATTCTATGAGGAAGACCTGAAACCCTAGAAGCTTCTTATTGCCCATAAATACCTAGGAAATAAACCTAATATTTTTGTCCCTTCCTCCAACCCTAAGACCTCTAGATTCTGGAAAGGATTAAAATCTATTATGCATGCTGTGAAATTTGGCTACATATGGAACATAGGGGATGGGAGCAGAACCAGGTTCTGGGAAGATACTTGGTTTGGCACATCCCCCTAGCAGTCCAATTTTGGCCTATTTACTCTGTCTGCAATGATCTTAACAAAAGTGTCAATGAAGTTTGGGACGGTCAATGCCTAAAACTCTTTTTTAGAAGGAACTTTAGTGATAGTCTCATGGAACAATAGTTCCAGTTGGAGGAAATTGCCAAAAGCATTACCTTTACTGCCAAGTCGGATGCCCTGATTTGGCAGCTGGACAATAAGGGGAAGTATTCCTCTAGCTCCCTCTATCATGTTATCAACTTTAGAGGGGTCCAGCCCGTGTTTATCCCTGTTGTCTGGAAATTGAGAGTTCCCCCTAAAATTCATGTATTTCTCTGGCTTCTCTCCAAAAACAAATTGATGACTAGGGATAACCTTAGGAAGAGACACATCATCAAACCCCTTGATTGTGTTTACTGCTTGGAACAAGAGTCTTGTTCTCACCTATTTTTTGAATGTATAGTTGCTAAAAATCTCTGGGCCCACATTGAGGAATATTTCTCTAGTCAGATTGGCTCATCCTTCGAATATGTCACCAGATTCTGGATTGCTACCAAAAAGTGCTCAGTTTTAAATACTGTTAGCTCAGTTGTCCTTTGGTGCCTCTGAAAATATAGAAATGCTATGATTTTCAGTAACACCTCCTGGATTTCCATTTCGCGAGTCTTGAGGTTGATCAAGAACATGATGAGGAACTGGGCGATTCTCTCCTCCGGATCGGACAAGGACAAGTTGATGAGCTTCGTGGAAACCCTAACAAGATCCCTCCAGAAACCGTTGGCAATCACTTGTGGCTGAACAAGGCTCGACCTGCTCTGGGGCTGGACCCGTGGGCTCGTCTCAAGATCTCTGATGAAGATGATGGGCACCTGGCGCCGAAAAAGAGGGACATCCACCATGCTATGCCTTCTAGCCCGGTGTCTCCGCTTGCTTACTGGTCGCCGCAGGCTGACACGGCCCCTCGGCTGAAGACTATGAAGGCTTCGCTGGACCCTCCTTGTGTCATTTGAGTGCTCTATCCGCTCTGCCTTTGGCACCGCTCGGGTGATTTGTGTTATTCAGAGAACTTGTTCATCCACCCCCTCTAGTTTGTAGCTTTTCTACCTTTTCTTTCGAACTGCTCTTTGAGCTACTGTATCAGAATATGTTGTGGTTTCGTTCTCAGCAATGGAACCGGGGAGATGCTCCCTATTTTTCTAAAAAATATATTTTATATGTTATTATATATTATTTTTATTGTCATCATATATTTAACAGATACTTACATAGGTAAGAAAACAATACCCACATCTTATTAACTTATAAAAATAATTTCTTAACAAATAAAATCCTGGATTGTTTTGGCACGAAAATCCTAGTGATTGTGTACAAAAGCTTGGTAAGATTTAAGGACGAATGTAATAATATCACTTATTATTTAAATATATTTATAAAAAATGCTCAGCCCCTTTTTATTTTTTGATAACATTGCTGGCCCAACCCAACATTATAATTAGAATCAGCCCAGCAAAATCGTGTATTTCGAGAAAGTACAAATGGTCTGTAATTTTTTAGGAAATAAAATAAATGGGCCGCATGGACGCTACATTATTTGTTCACCCAGCCCAGCTAATGGTTGTAATTCAAAAAAAAAGATCAAATTGGCTGTAAATTCTACCGCGCAAAAAAAAGACTGTAAATTCTGGAAAAAAAAATGGGTTGAATACGTGTCACATTTTTGGAGGCTGAAATGTGGGCCAATAGGTCGAAGCCAACGCAAGTCGTTGTCAATTTAGTCAACAAATGATTCTGACATGTTAGCCATTGGATTTACATCCAACGACCGGCATCCATCTTCAATCTCTCGTCTTCTTCCTCCAGCGCCGCCGGGATCACCTCTCGCCTCCTGCTGCTAGCAGCTCTGCTTAGTACGCTTCGCTATGAAGCGCTACTCCACCGTTGGACAGGCCATCCCTCCACCCCTCCACACCTCCTATTCTTCTCCACCGACTGCCGAACCACACCGCACTAGAACCAGTTAACCCTCGTACACCTCTCCGTCTGCGACTCTACTCCCACATCTTCCCATCTCCGGCTCATTGCTGTCCGGGGCCTCGCCGTCGTCCACCACCTTGGATGCGCTCGGCGTGGTGTGGTCAACGTGGTCAACGAACGACACCATCGGAAGTAGACTGTGCGTGGAGAGGCTGACAGCTGGGTCCATAGCCGCACACAAGGAAATGCCTCCTTATTACGTGCAAAATAATGATTCCTCCACCTGACATCTGGGGCCCACCGGAAGGGCCTCTGTATTTCACGAAAATAACGTGCCCCCCGCTGACATGTCAGACCCACCAGCTATCTTCGCATGCAAGGAAGTGCCTCCTTATTACGCACAAAAAAATGAATATTCCCCCTGCCAGCTGGAACCCAGCATAGTGGGAGGCTAACTTGTGGGCCTACCAAGTTGACGGGGCGGAGGGCTTTGTCAACTTAGTCAATATGAACGATTCTAGCTCCTGTTACCGTATGATGTTCATCCAACGGCCGTAGTGCTTCTTCAACCTCTGGTCTTCTTGCTCCAGCCGCCCAAACCAGCGCCGGTCGTGCCGCGTGCTCCTGCCTCCCGTGGCCGGCTGTGATGCCGCGGAGGCCTCACCGCCCCCTACTACTCCCACCGCTGGCTAGGCCATCCCTCTACTCACCCACACCCCCTGTTATTCTGCGGCGACAGCAGTCTCACACCGCAGCCGAACCAGTGAACTCTCGTACTCCTCTTCGCGTGGGCATCCACTGCTGCGTCTTCCCCGGCTCCGAGTCGTCCCCTTCCTAGTCCTCACCGTCGTCCACCGCCGTGGTGCTCTCAACGCGGCGTGGTCAACGTGGTTAAGGAACAACTTCCATCGGACATGGACTGTACGTGGAGAGGCTGGCAGCTGGGTCCACAGCCGCAGCAAGGAAGTGCCTCCTTATTACGCACAAAATAATGATTCCTCCACCTGACAGCGGGGACCCACCGGACGGGCCACTGTATTTCGCGAAAAAAATGTTTCCCCCTGACTGCTAGGACCCACCAGCTACATCTTCGCACGCAAGGAAGTGCGTCCGGGCAAAAAAATGATCCGCCCCCCTGACTGCTGGGACCCACCAGCTACATCTTCGCACGCAAGGAAGTGCCTGACAGTCGGGACCCACCTGGTTGAAGCGTACATAGCGTTGTCATTCTGGTCGCGAACGTGTACGTACATCTATACTGGTGGATGTAGAGACGCGCACGTGTCATAGTAGAGGCGCGTACGTGTCGTAGTAGAGGCGCGCACGTAGCATGTACACGTACGTACAGCGTCCAGGGTGCAAGAAAGAAAATACGGCCACGTATGTGTACATACGGGCGGGGTCTCGAACGCCTACTCGCGCATACGTACGGCGAGGGCTCGTGTACATGGCTGGGTCGGAACGGAGAAACAGCGTCATCGTCGTGTTCATGGGGAGTCAATGGAATGCGTTGTGTTCATGGGGAGGCAACGCAATGCGTCGTGTTCATCGGGAGGCAACGGAACGCGTGGGAGCCAACCGGCTGGATCGGAACAGAATGTGTGGTCGTGTTCATCGGGAGGGCTTGGACGGAACAGGCGATGGAAACAAGGCCTGGCATACCGCAAAACGAAGGAAACGGCCTTGTGTTCGACCGGCCACGTTCGAAACGGGATCCTGTTCATCGGGAGGGGTGTGGCGTACCGCAAAATGGAGGAAACAGACCTCCTACGGTCGAAACGGGGGTCCTGTTGATCGGGAGGGCTGTGGTGTACCGCAAAACGGACGAAACGGACTTGTGTTGGAGCGCTACGGTCGAAACGGGGGTCCTGTTCATCGGGAGGGGTGTGGCGTACCGCAAAACGGGACTCCACGGGATACTGTTCATCTCCACCGTCGAAACTCCACCGCGCGCTACTCCACCGCGTGCTACTCCACCGCGCGCTACTCCACCGGCTACTATTCAACCATCCCTCCACGGGCACCCATCCACCTTCTACTGTTCATCCAGCCCTCCACATCACGGGGTCCTGTTCAACCACCCCTCCACGAGCACCCCTCCACCGTCTACTGTTCATCCAGCCCTCCACCACACCACGGGGTCCTGTTCATCCAGAGGCAACGCCACCGCTCACTGTTCATCCAACCCCCCCCCCCCCCCCCCCCCCCCCCCCCTGTTCACCCCCCCCCCCCCCCCCCCGCAACGCTCACTGTTCATCCCAGAGGCAGCATCGATCGGCTTCAGTTAGCAGCAGTAGCGAAGGAATCGCTCGATCGGGTTCAGTTAACATCCATCCATCGATCGCTCGGGTTCAGTAACGCGTAGCCTACAGTGCAATCGCTTGGGTTCAGTTAGAGCCCAACGCCTCGCCCCGGTTCAGTTAGAGCCAACGCTTCACACACACGCGTGTACGTGTATGAGAGAAACGCGCATCCTTGGGCCCCAACCTCCCACCGTAACCGGGAACTCCCCGAAATTTTCCTCCCCCTCGCTTCTACCACAGTTTTTTCCATCATGGACGGCCCAAAGAATGTCATGCACCTGCGTCTCCGGCCCGCCCAGGACGAAAAGCCTATTTTCTGTCATGATTTTTTGTCATAGAAGTAGGAGCCCACCACATCTATGATGATACCAGGTTTTGTCACAATTATTGTCATAGAAGTGTCATATGTATGACAGAAAAAAAAATTCGTTCGGCTCAAAATGTCACGGATGTGTCTTTTTTTGTAGTGAGGTACCATAGACAAATTGTTTCGATTGGGTGATGGAATTGTTCTGGTGGCCTTGGATGGGAGTTGCCATCTTCTGGAACTGGGTCTTCATCAGGAGGTGGACCACCAGAAGGAATGTCTTGAAAAATCACTACAAGACAGGTCCAAGACTGTCCACTGAAACTATGAGCTCCAGAAACCAAAATGCTAGCAGGAACATCTTTGAGGGCATCAATCTTAACCTTAACAACAACTGCAACATCACTAGATTTGTTTCTATCCCAGACTTTTAACTGACCAAAACTAGAAGTGCCATTAGATAGCTCATGAAACAATCTGAGGTCAGCAGGAAAACCAACTAGCAGCAGCCAAACATCTCTGCTCAGAGAGAAGTTCTTCCAGTTCATGCCCTCATTGTGTTTTTGGAATACAAAGTGTATAATCATATTGGTGAGGACCGTTGCTGACTAAGAAATCACGGTTGAGGGAGTCCTGGACTAAGGGGTCCTCGGGCGTCCGACCTGTTATCTATGGGCCGGACTGATGGGCTGTGAGGATATGAAGACCGAAGACTGTACCCGTGTCCGGATGGGACTCTCCTTGGCGTGGAAGGCAAGCTTGGCAAACAACTATGGAGATTCCCTCTTATGTAACCAACTCTATGTAACCCTAGATCCCCCCGGTGTCTATATAAACCGGAGGGTGTAGTCCGGAAAGGATATACTCAATACCTTAGTCATACAGGCTAGACTTCTAGGGTTTAGCCATTATGATCACGTGATAGATCAACTCTTGTAATACTCGTATTCATTAATATCAATCAAGAAGGACGTAGGGTATTACCTCTATCAAGAGGGCCCGAACCTGGGTAAAACTTCGTGTCCCCTGCCTCCTGTTACCATCAACCTTAGACGCACAGTTCGGGACCCCCTACCCGAGATCCGCCGGTTTTGACACCGACATTGGTGCTTTCATTGAGAGTTCCTCTGTGCTGTCGCTGAAAGGTTCGATGGCCCCTTGAATCGTCAATAATGACGCTGTCTATGGAGAAACTTTCCTACCCGGGTAGATCTTCGTGTTCGGCGGCTTCGCACTGCGGGCCAACTCATTTGGCCATCTGGAGCAGATCAAAAGCTACGCCTCTGGCCATCAGGTCAGATTCGGGAGCTTGAACTACGTCACGGACATCCGTGGAAACTTGATCTTCGCCGGATTTGATTCCATGGTGGCCGCTCCCGGTCACCCCGATGATCATGACCTAAATCTGTCATCAGGCAGCACCCAGGAGATCGCTCCTGTAACCGCTCTGGCCCTAGAGCCGGAGCAGGCCGCGCCATTCGGAGACGGAAGGATTAACCCCACCTCAGAGACCGCATATTCCACGGCGTTGGAGTCGTACATGGACCTGGTCTCACACGAGGCCTATGCCACCAGAACGCCGTACTCATCTCCGGCCGCAGGTTCCGAACCGCGCGAGCCCGCGAACGCCGAGCTTGATCGTTTATCGATCTTCAAATTCAGTGACGTAGACATCTTCCAGCACTCGCCTTTGGGCGATGTGCTGAACTCATTAAAAAACCTGTCCTTGGCGGAGGACCCACAGCCGAACTATATCCGGCTTGAACTAGGGGCTGATGATGGACAATTTTGCGTCCCACCCGCCACCCACTTTATAGCCACGATCGAGGATTTGACCGACGAACTTGATTACGACTCCGAGGACATCGACGGTATGGACGACGATGCCGGAGAAGAGGAGGCCTAGAACCCGCCGTTCACCGGACGCTGGACAGCCACTTCCTTGTATGACATATACATGGTGGATGCACCAAAGGAGCACAGCGGCGACGATAAGGAAGACCCAGTTGAGGATAAACCTTCCAAAATACAGTCAAAGTGCCGTCGTCAACGGCGCCGCTCTAAGTCACGCCGCAGTAAAGACAACAACATCGGCACAGGAGAAGATGACACTCCGGAAGGTGCCGAAGACAACGAAGACCCCATCGATAAAGCAAACGAATAAGATGAATGGGAAGATGAGCAGGTTAGCCCTGTTAAACAGGCCACGCACAAAGATTCGGAGGACGATAATTACGTCCCGCTCTCCGAAGATGAGGTGAGCCTCGGCACCGAAGGTTTCATCGTGCCCGAGGAACCTCTTGAGCAGGAGCGCTTCAAGCGCCAGCTAATAGCCACGACAAGGAGCCTGAAAAAGAAGCAGCAGTAGCTTCAAGCTGATCAGGATCTGCTCAATGATAAATGGACGAATGTCCTATCAGCCGAAGAATATGGCCTCGAGTGCCCAACCAAAAGCTACCCAAAGCGCAAATTGCTACCTCAGTTCGACGAGGAGGCGTCGGAGTACATACCACCATCGCACAATATGGCCGATCGACCACCACGTGGTTGGGACAAAACGGCAACTCATGCCGAACACCAGCCTGTCCCGCCTCATCACTCAGGCAGAGGTAAATTAGCCCACGGCCACACATATGACCTCTGGCAGAACCTGAATAATAAGGCAGGACATACAAGATCAACCTATGGATCGCGAGGACGCGCCTCGACACGTGACCACGGCCACCTATTCGGACGTGACAAACCCAGTCATGGGCGGGCTGAACACCGCAGACGGACTCTATCAGAGCCGTGCCACGATACGGCCTGATACAGAGGCCCCGCACATCCTCATTGCTTCACTGATGAGGTCCTGGATCACGAATTCCCAGAAGGATTCAAGCCCGTGAACATAGACCACGGACCCCGCGGTATGGATCGAGGACTTCATTCTCCACATCCATATGGCCCGCGGAGATGACCTCCACGCCATAAAATACCTCCCTCTAAAACTCAAAGGGCCAGCTCGGCATTGGCTAAACAGTCTGCCTGAAAATTCCATTGGCAGATGGGAGGACTTGGAAGAGGCTTTCCTCGATAAATTCCAAGGTACATATGTTCGACCTCCGGATGCTAATGACTTAAGCCATATAGTTCAACAGCCCGGAGAGTCCGCCAGGAAATTCTGGACAAGGTTCTTAACTAAAAAGAACCAAATTGTCGACTGTCCAGACGCCGAAGCTCTAGCAGCTTTTAAGCATAGCATCCGCGACGAATGGCTCGCTCGCCACCTCGGCCAAGAAAAGCCAAAATCCATGGCAGCCCTCATAGCACTCATGACCCGCTTTTGTGCGGGCGAGGATAGTTGGTTGGCCCGTAGCAAAAACAATGCAAGCGACGCCGGCACCCCTGAAGTTAAAAGCAACAAAGACAACTCTCGGCGCAATAGATACAACCACCGAAACAAAGTGACAACACCGATGATACGGCGGTCAACGCTGGATTTAGTGGCTCTAAGTCCGGTCAGTAGAAGAAGCCATTCCAACAGAACAATTCGGGCCCATCCAGCTTGGACCGCATACTTGATCGTCCGTGCCAGATTCACGGCACCCCCGACAAGCCTCCTAATCATACAAATAAAGAGTGTTGGGTTTTCAAGCAAGCCGGCAAATTAAACACCGAGAACAGGGAAAAGGGATCGCAAAGCGAGGACGATGACGAAGAGCCACGACAACCGAACACAGGGGGACATAAGAAGTTTCCCCCTTAGGTCAAAACGGTGAACATGATATATGCTACCCACATCCCCAAGGGGGAGCACAAGCGTGCGCTCAGGGACGTCTACGCGATAGAGCCAGTCGCCCCAAAATTCAATCCATGGTCGTCATGCCCGATCACCTTTGATCGTCGGGATCACCTGACCAGCATCCGTCATGGAGGCTCAGCCGCACTGGTCTTAGACCCAATAATTGATGGGTTCCACCTGACTCGTGTCCTCATGGACGGCGGTAGCAGCCTCAATCTGCTCTATCAAGATACAGTGCAAAAAATGGGCATTAACCCATCAAGGATCAAGCCTACAAAAACCACCTTTAAAGGAGCCATTCCAGGCGTAGAGGCCCGTTGTACGGGCTCAATCACATTAGAGGTTGTCTTCGGATCTCCGGACAACTTCCGAAGCGAGGAGTTAGTCTTCGATATCGTCCCATTCCGTAGCGGCTATCATGCACTGCTCAGACAAACTGCGTTTGCTCGATTCAACGCAGTGCCACACTATGCTTATCTCAAGCTCAAGATGCCCGGCCCACGCGGCGTCATAACAGTCAATGGCAATATGGAACGCTCTCTCCGTACAGAAGAGCACACAGCTGCCCTAGCAGCAGAAGTACAAAACGGCCTTCTCAAGCAGAACCTCCATTCGGCTGCCGAGCCCTCGGACACCGTTAAGAGGGTCCGGACTACTCTGCAGCAGGAGAGCTCGGCTCGTCAGGAGCTCGACTAGCAATCCGGCCTCCGTCTCAGTCCCGATCAAGCGGCGGCATGCGTGCCGCGCATACATAACTATGCACTCAAAATTCCATGGGCATCGACGGAGGCATAGCTAGCTTGTGATCCACGGCACGGCTCAACCGACATCGGATACACACATACTTTCACTTTTGCTTGTTTTATTTCAGGTTTTAATCCCATAGACCCCATCGGGTGGTCTAGTTATCAGTCCTCTCGAAGGATAAACACACCAAGATGGCCAGGAGCGCAGACATACGGGGACATTTTAGGTGATTCCGCTAACGATAACTCTACCTGTCTTCCAGGACCCACATGCAGCTCTTCCCTGGTTTCGGCATATTAAATAGCCTGTTTCTTATTGCACTACTTGTATCAATGCGCCTTGACATACTAATTACATTACAATGAAAACAGTTTGTAGCTGGAGCTGTAGGACCCCAGCTTTTTACCTTTACACCTTTTATGTTTTCTTTTCTCTCTTTTCTTTATTTTTTCAGTTTCCCTATGGATAACCCCATCAGGTAGCACCCATACACTATGGTACGTTTTGATGTTAGCCAGGGGCTTTATAGCACCCACATTATGGCAACAAAAGTCTGAACACTTCTTGTAAGTATAGTTCGGCACCCCGAATTTAGCATTATATGCCTTGGCTCCAAATCATGTCTTTGGTCAATAGTTGGGTTGCCCGGCTCTTGTGCTTGTTATCCTGCGTTCCGCTACATCGGCTAGGGTAGTAAAGGGAGAACTACTGCGATTGTGCCCTGGTCTAAACCGGATGAGCACCTCAGTAGAGAAAGCCGAAAACTAACTGTCATGATGCGGCGAGAGCCGGTCAGCTGTTCGAAGGTCTCAAATTGTTGGAGGTTTTTCCGCATTTCACGAAGGATGGTACTTCCTGATCAGACGTTGACAGCACTCTAGTTCATATACCAGGGGCTCCGCCTATGTTTTATTATAAAACTCCTATGGCTAAGTGAGGGCGTTCAAGCTGTATAGTCTGGTTGCCTGGTTCGTGCGCTAAAAAACTCCTTCAAGGACCATACAATTGGATCAAGATTGTTTAGATACCATCCCGAACACCTCTGTACTACCTACGTGAGGGCAGAAGCCGACGACTGGCCAACCCTCAGATTTCAAATAACACGGCCGCACAGGAGGACACAATCAAAACATAAATTATATCACAAAGCGGATTTGTTGTCATCATACAAGACAAAATACGAGTGTATTCATTCGAAAATAATGTCCTGCCCGCATTGCATTGGTACAATACGAGACCCCTCTAGGACATCTGCAAAATAGCGCTCCGGTGTACGGTGCTCCTTGCCCTTCGGCGGCCCCTTTGTCAGCTCGACAGCGTCCATCTTCGCCCACCACATCTTGCAACGAGCAAAGGCCATCCGGGCACCCTCAATACAGACTGGCCACTTTACGACCTCAAGCCGCGGGCAGGCACTAACAAGTCACTTCAACAGCCCGAAGTAGCTGTTGGGTACCGGCGTGGCAGGCCATAGCCGGACTATCAGGCCCCTCATGGCTAGCTCGGCCGCAGTGTGTAGCTCGACCAACTGTTTCAGCTGGTCGCTGAAGGATACTGGATGTTCTGGTCCAAGATATTGAGACCAGAACAGCTTCTCCGTCGAACTCCCTTCCTCAGCTCAATAGAATTCAGCAGCATCGGATACGCTGCGCGGCAAATCCGTAAACGCCCATGTAGAGCACCAAATTCGGGTAAGTAAAAGGACTGTTTCCTTCACAGACTTGTTTTGCATAATGAAAGCCTTACCCGCCGCAATCTTCTTAGCCGCCTGGAGTTCCTGAAGGGCGCTCTGGGCCTCGGCTCGAGCCTCTTGTGCGCTCTGGCGGGCCTTCGCAAGTTCGAACGCCTGTGTCTTAGAATCACGCTCCAGGGACTCGAACTTCTTGACGGCATCCTGAAGCTCTTGCTGAACCTCACTGACCCGGGCCTCGTGCTTTTCGCGTACAGCGTGTTCCTTGGCCGTTTTGTCCTCGGCATCAGCTAATGCCTTCTTGAGGGCCACCACCTCGGTCGTGGTCCCTAGCATAGTCCATGACACTTTAGTCAGCACGAAGTATTTATCCTTCCTAACATACACGCACAGGTTACTGATACGTCTTCGTCGTATCTACTTTTCCAAACACTTTTGCCCTTGTTTTGGACTCTAACTTGCATGATTTGAATGGAACTAACCCAGACTGACGCTGTTTTCAGCAGAATTGCCATGGTGTTATTTATGTGCAGAAAAAAAGTTCTCGGAATGACCTGAAACTCCACGGAGATTATTTTTGGAAATAATAAAAAAAATGCTGGCGAAAGAATCAAGGCCAGGGGCCCACACCCTAGCCACGAGGGTGCGGGCGCGCCTGCCACCCCTGGGCGCGCCCCCTTGCCTCGTGGGACCCCTGGAGCTCCACCGACCTCAACTCCAACTCCATATATTCGTGTTCGGGGAGAAAAAAATCAGAGAGACGGATTCATCGCCTTTTACGATACGGAGCCGCCGCCAAGCCCTAAACTCTCTCGGGAGGGCTGATATGGAGTCCATTCGGGGCTCCGGAGAGGGGAATCCGTCACCGTCGTCATCATCAACCATCCTCCATCACCAATTTCATGATGCTCACCGACGTGCGTGAGTAATTCCATCGTAGGCTTGCTGGACGGTGATGGGTTGGATGAGATTTATCATGTAAACGAGTTAGTTTTGTTAGGGTTTGATCCCTAGTATCCACTATGTTCTGAGATTGATGTTGCTATGACTTTGCTATGCTCAATGCTTGTCACTAGGGCCCGAGTGCCATGATTTCAGATCTGAACCTATTATGTTTTCATGAATATATGTGAGTTCTTGATCCTATCTTGCAAGTCCATAGCCACCTACTATGTGTTATGATCCGGCAACCCCGAAGTGACAATAATCGGGACCACTCCTGGTGATGACCGTAGTTTGAGGATTTCATGTATTCACTACGTATTAATGCTTTGGTCCAGTATTCTATTAAAAAGAGGCCTTAATATCCCTTAGTTTCCAATAGGACCCCACTGCCACGGGAGGGTAGGACAAAAGATGTCATGCAAGTTCTTTTCCATAAGCACGTATGAATATATTCAGAATACATGCCTACATTACATTGATGAATTGGAGCTAGTTCTGTGTCACCCTATGTTATGACCGTTACATGATGAACCACATCCGGCATAATTCTCCATCACCGATCCAATGCCTACGAGCTTTTCACATATTGTTCTTCGCTTATTTACTTTTCCGTTGCTATTGTTACGATGACTATAAAACACCAAAAATATTACTTTTTCTACCGTTACCTTTTGCCACCGTTACCACTACTATCATATTACTTTGCTACTAAATACCTTGCTGCAGATATTAAGTTATCCAGGTGTGGTTGAATTGACAACTCAGCTGCTAATACTTGAGAATATTCTTTGGCTCCCCTTTTGCCGAATCAATAAATTTGGGTTGAATACTCTACCCTCAAAAACTGTTGTGATCCCCTATACTTGTGGGTTATCAGTTACTGCATACCTTGGCTGTCCTCCAGCTGCTTCTTCACAAGGCTGAGCTCCTCCTCAACCCGCTCCAGGCTCTGCTTTAGTTCGGAGACCTCCACAGTATGAGCGGTAGCATCCAGCAGCGACGCTTGCTTATTTACATAGACATCATATGTTAGACTCCTGCGAAAATTGTTTTGATCCTCTGTTCGGCCTTTCTTTCCGAACACCGAACAAAGCATCAGGGGCTACTGTCTATGCTATGATATTCTTTCTACAATTATTATTACCTAAAAGCCTGTTAAAAGGCTAGTGCAGGCTTCGGTCAGCCTGCTTTTGGTAGACTGAACCTTTTTTATCACCGTACCCATGAGGACACGGTGTTCATCTACAATGGAAGCACCCCGTAGTGCTTCCGGCAGATCATCCGACGCCTCTGGTTGGATGGAGGCCACCAGCGGAACAGGCACACCCCCTCCTTTCGGGGAAGGCCGTTCATTGGACTTCGGAGCCGTGCAGGTCTCCGGAATGATATCCAACTAAGGGACGAATGGAACTCGGCCCCCACCATCAGTCCCCATGGGGGTTTCTTCCCCCATGTGTCCGGCGGTCGTGGAGTCATCCTTGGACGCCGCCCTAACGATCTCCGTAGCCTCCCCTTGGTCGGGAAAGGCCCTTTGGGATACCACTTCGTCATCTCCTTTGGGTGAGGCAGAGTGAGCAGGTGGCGGCGACATGCTAGCCATCTTCTTCGAGTCTAGGGATCCCTCTGTCGAGGATTGCGGAGAACTGTCGCGGGCCGGACTGCAATAGTATAAACTAAACATATTAATATGGCAAAGGGGAAGGGCCATACATTTGGACGAACATAAGGTCTTTTGTACTCACGAAGCGGCCCGAGGCTTGGTCCGGGGCATTCGTTCCGGACTGCTATCGACATCCCACGCGGAGTTATCCGCGAAAGAGCCCTTCCCCCTCTTGGGTGCCTTCATCTCCAGGTTCGTGGAGGCCACCCTTTCCCCCCCCCCTCAGGGGGGGGAGTTGTCTTCTTCCTCCTCCTCGTCGTCATCTTCAGCGACCGAAGGGTTAGTCTCGTCTTCGGACGACAGGTCCGAAGTATCCTTTCGCCGAAGGCCACTCCTGGTCCCCTTGGCCGCCTTCTTGGTCTTCTTCTCTGGCACTTCATAAGGCGCCGGTAACAACATCTTCATCAAGAGTGGGGTCTCTTCGTCTTCGGGTAGCGGGGCTGGACAGCCAATCCGCCTCGCTATGTCGGTCTAGGCCTAAGGAAAAAATTGATAGGAGAGCTTAGACTTCTTTCTCACAACGCGCTAGTAAAGATTATGCCTTGAGAGCGTGAAAGAACTTACCGAATTAGCTTGGCACTTTGAGCTAAGCCCATGATCCTCGGTTGTAGGCGGTGGCGTCTCGCCGGCCTTAAAAAGCACTTTCCAGATATCCTCGTGCGTTGTGCCGAAGAGCTCTAGCAGTGTCTGGTGCTTGGCCGGATCGAATTCCCACAAATAGCAAGTCCGGCGTTGGCACGGGAGGATCCGGCGGGTGAGCATAACTTGGATCACATTGACAAGCTTGATCATGTTGGATATCATGGTCTGGACACATGTCTGGAGCCCTGTCAGCTTGCCCGGAGAACCCCAGGTTAGGACCTTCTCTTGCCAGGAGGTGAGCCACATCGGAGCTCCGGATCGGAATTCGGGGGCCGCCGTCCAGTTGGTGTCGCGCGGCTCGGTGATGTAGAACCACCCCGACTGCCATCCCTTCACCGATTCCACAAAAGAACCTTCGAGCCAGGTGACGTTGGGCATCCTACCAACATAGCTCCGCCGCACTCTGCCTGTTGACCGCCCACCACCTTCGGCTTCACATTGATGGTCCTCGGCCATAGGATGAAATGAGGTGGGATGCGGAGAAAGGCCTCGCACACAACTATAAATGCCGAGATGTTGAGGATAAAGTTGGCGGCTAGATCATGGAAATCTAGAACATAATAAAACATCAGTCCGCGAACAAATGGGTGGAGAGGGAATCCCAACCCGCGGACAAAATGCGTGAGGAACACCACTCCCTCATGAGGCTCGGGGGTGGGGACGATCTGTCCCTTGGTCGGAAGTCGGTAAACGATCTCCTTGGCCAGGTATCCGACCTCTCGGAGCTCCTCTATATTTTTCCTCTTAACAGAGCAGGCCATCCACTTGCCGCCGGCTCCGGATCCGGACATGGTTGGGTGTTTGTTTGAATGGGAACGAATGAGGACTTGGGCGTTGGAGCTCAAGAGCGGAGAGGCAGGGAGAAAGCGTGGGAGAAGTAAGGGGAATCTTATCTCCTTATAAGGGCGGTGAATATCGAACGCCCCCCCCCCCATTTTCCTTAAAATTCGCCTGCTCCCAAGGGTTTTGTAAACGGCACGGTTGGGTTGCCCATGCCCGTATTGATGAGAATCCCGTAATAAGGGGACACGATCTCTGCTTTGACAAGACGTGCCAATGACAACCGCGTCTCGAAACGTGGGGGAAAACGGTTCAAAATTATGACCGTACAGGCGTGATGTCGCATTACTAAAGTTGTCAACAGATTGGACTTGTGTGTTATTATATTCTCTCTGCGGTTGTTTGCGGTGTGTGTTACAGGTCCGGACACGATCAATTCGTCTGGAGACTATTCGGGAGTTCGGAAGGAGGAACCCGCCTTGCAATGCCGAAGATAGCACTACGCGTCGGATACCTTTTCATTGAAGCCAGGTTCAGGGGCTACTGAGGGAGTCCTGGACTAAGTGGTCCTTGGGTGTATGGCCTGTTATCTATGGGCTGGACTGATGGGCTGTGAGGATATGAAGACCGAAGACTGTACTCGTGTCCGGATGGGACTCTCCTTGGCATGGAAGGCAAGCTTGGCGAACAACTATGGAGATTCCCCCTTATGTAACCGACTCTATGTAACCCTAGATCCCCCGGCGTCTATATAAACCGGAGGGTGTAGTACGGAAAGGATATACTCAATACCTTAGTCATACAGGCTAGACTTCTAGGGTTTTGATAACCCACAAGTATAGGGGATCGCAACAGCTTTCGAGGGTAGAGTATTCAACCCAAATTTATTGATTCGACACAAGGGGAGTCAAAGAATATTCTCAAGTATTAGCAGCTGAGTTGTCAATTCAACCACACCTGGAAACTTAGTATCTGCAGCAAAGTGTTTAGTAGCAAAGTAATATGATAGTGATGGTAACGGTAACAAAAGAGTAACGAAACCAAAGTAATGTTTTTGGTATTTTGTAGTGATTGTAACAATAGCAATGGGAAAGTAAATAAGCGTAAACCAGTATATGGAAAGCTCGTAGGCATTGGATCAATGATGGATAATTATGCCGGATGCGGTTCATCATGTAACAGTCATAACATAGGGTGACATAGAACTAGCTCCAATTCGTCAATGTAATGTAGGCATGTATTCCGAATATAGTCATACGTGCTTGTGGAAAAGAACTTGCATGACATCTTTTGTCCTACCCTCCCGTGGCAGCGGGGTCCTAATGGAAACTAAGGGATATTATGGCCTCCTTTTAATAGAGAACCGGAACAAAGCATTAGCACATAGTGAATACATGAACTCCTCAAACTACGGTCATCACCGGTAAGTATCCCGATTATTGTCACTTCGGGGTTAACGGATCATAACACATAATAGGTGACTATAGACTTGCAAGATAGGACCAAGAACTCTCATATATTGATGAAAACATAATAGGTTCAGATCTGAAATCATGGCACTCGGGCCCTAGTGACAAGCATTAAGCATAGCAAAGTCATAGCAACATCAATCTCAGAACATAGTGGATACTAGGGATCAAACCCTAACAAAACTAACTCGATTACATGATAAATCTCATCCAACCCATCACCGTCCAGCAAGCCTATGATGGAATTACTCACACGGCAGTGAGCATCATGAAATTGGTGATGGAGGATGGTTGATGATGATGACGGCGATGAATCCCCCTCTCCAGAGCCCCGAACGGATGCCGGATCAGCCCTCCCGAGAGGTTTTAGGGCTTGGCGGCGGCTCCTATAGTAAAACGCGATGATTTCTTCTCTCCTATTTTTTTCTCCCCGAAAGCAATTATATAGAGTTGGAGTTGGAGATGGGAGGTCTCCAGGGGGCCCACGAGGTAGGGGGCGCGCCCCAGGGGGGCGCCCCCCACCCTCGTGGCAAGGGTGTGGGCCCCCTGGTCTTCATCCTTGACGAGGATTTTTTTATTATTTATTGTAAGATATTCCATGGAGTTTCAGGTCATTCCAAGAACTTTTGTTTTCTGCACATAAAACAACATCATGGCAATTCTGCTGAAAACAGTGTCAGTCCAGGTTAGTTCCATTCAAATCGTACAAGTTAGAGTCCAAAACAAGGGCAAAAGTGTTTGGAAAAGTAGATACGACGGAGATGTATCAACTCCCCCAAGCTTAAACCCTTGCTTGTCCTCAAGCAATTCAGTTGACAAACTAAAAGAAATAAAGAAAAACTTTTACAAACTCCGTTTGCTCTTGGTGTTATAAATATGTCAAGCTAGCATTCAAGTTTTCAGCAAAGATTGTAACTAACCACATTTGCAATAATTCTCAGGTCTCATGATTACCCATATCAATAGCATAATCAACTAGCAAGCCATAATAATAAATCTCGGATGACAACACTTTCTCAAAACAATCATAATATGATATAACAAGATGGTATCTCGCTAGCCCTTTCTGAGACCGCAAAACATAAATGCAGAGCACCTTTAAAGATCAAGGACTGACTAGACATTGTAATTCATGGTAAAAGAGATCCAATCATAGTCACACCTAATATAAATTAACAGTGATGAATGCAAATGACAGCTGCGCTCTCCAGCTGGTGCTTTTGATAAGAGGGTGATGACTCAACATAAAAGTAAATAGATAGGCCCTTCGCAGAGGGAAGCAGGGATTTGTAGAGGTGCCAGAGCTCGGTTTTGAAATAGAGGTGAATAATATTTTGAGTGGTATACTTTCATTGTCAACATAACAACCAAGAGATGGCGATATCTTCCATGCTACACACATTATAGGCGGTTCCCAAACAGAATGGTAAAGTTTATACTCCCCCTCCACCAACAAACATCAATCCATGGCTTGCTCGAAGCAACGAGTGCCTCCAACATACATCAGGTCCCAGGGAGAGTTTTGTTTGCAATTATTTTGATTTAGTTTGCATAAAGCTTGGGACTGGGCATCCCGGTGACGAGCCATTTATCTCGTGAGTGAGGAGCGGAGTCCACTCCTCTTGACAATAACCCGCCTAACATGGAAGATATAGACAACCCTAGTTGATACATGAGCTATTCGAGCATACAAAACAGAATGATTATTTGAAGGTTTAGAGTTTGGCACATACAAATTTACTTGGAACGGCAGGTAGATACCGCATATAGGAAGGTATAGTGGACTCATGTGGAATAACTTCGGGGTTTAAGGAGTTTGGATGCACAAGCAGTATTCCCGCTTAGTACAAGTGAAGGCTAGCAAAAGACTGGGAAGCGACCAACTAGAGAGCGACAACAGCCGTGTACATGCATTAAAATTAATAAACATTGGATGCAAGCATGAGTAGGATATAATCCACCATGAACATAAATATCGTGAAGGCTATGTTGATTTGTTTCAACTACATGCGTGAACATGTGCCAAGTCAAGTCACTTAAATCATTCAGAGGAGGATACCACCCTATCATACCACATCATAACCATTTTAATAGCATGTTGGCACGCAAGGTAAACCATTATAACTCATAGCTAATCAAGCATGGCACAAGCAACTATGATCTCTAATTGTCATTGCAAACATGTTTATTCATAACAAGCTGAATCAAGAACGATGAACTCATCATATTTACAAAAATAAAAGAGGTAGAGTTCATACCAGCTTTTCTCATCTCAGTCAGTCCATCATATATCATCATAATTGCCTTTCACTTGCACGACCGAACGATGTGAATAATAATAAGAGTGCATGTTCATTGGACTAAGCTGGAATCTGCGAGCATTCAATAAACAGGAGAAGACAAAGCAATATGGGCTCTTGGTTAAATCAACAATAAAGCATATAAGAGCCACTTCAACAATTTAATCATGGTCTTCTCCTACTGACCCCCAAAGAAAAGAAAAGAAATAAAACTATTTACACGGGAAAGCTCCCAACAAGCAAAAGAAGAACAGGAAATATTTTTGGGTTTTCTTTTTAATTACTACTACAAGCATGGAAAGTAAATTAATTAAAAGCTACAACTATTTTTTGGTTTTTTCTTAAGGTTTATTAAACACACAAGAAGAAAGCATAAAAGGAAATAAACTAGCATGGATGATACAATGAAAAAGTATGAGCACCGACATCTAGCAATGAGTGTGTGTTAACATAAATGTAATGTCGGTGAGAAATACGTACTCCCCCAAGCTTAGGCTTTTGGCCTAAGTTGGTCTATGGCCACGGCTGGCTTGGCTGATATCCATAATAGTAGTTGTTGGGGTCGTACTGCGATGAGGAAGAAGAAGGCTCCGTTTGCCACTGGCTGGCAATCATCTCCGGATCCCACTGATAGTTAGACTATCGTGAAGGATCAAATTGTGGTTCCAGTTCTGGCTCCTCGGCTGGTGCAGGGTTCCGGTAGGCGTGGATAGCCGTCAACGGAACAAGGTACGTGCCTACTGTCAAATCAAACAAAGAAGGAGCAGGCAAGGTAATAGTCTCGGGATGATGTTTATTAAAGAACAATTGATATTTAAGCTCTCCTGCCCTATTCTTAACAATAAAATCATGTGCCACCATACTTTTATAATCTAAATAAACACGAGGCAGCACTTTTTCTTCCTTCTCAGCATGCCTAATAGGTATGTTAAAATGTGCAGCTAGGCGTGTAGCATAGATGCCTCCAAAGATGGGACCCTTAGTACGGTTCATACTTAACCGTCTAGCAATAATCCTGCCCATACTAAAAGTGTTATCACTGTATAAACCTTGGAGCAAAATAATAATATCAAGGATACTAAGGTTTCCACAGTTTCCGCGACCAATTAAGCAATGACTAGCAAATAATGCAAAGTAACATAAGACAGGAAAATGTATGCTAGTGATTCGTGCATCGGAAACCTTCCTAGTTTCCCCGACAGTGATAGTATTAATAAATCCCTCCACATCATCACGATGTGGTTCTTCTGTCTTGCCCTCAAAAGGGACTAAACAAATCTGACAAAAATCATAAAGTGACATCTCCTTATGCTCATCATATAAATGAAACTCCACCGTAGGTGGTGAGTTCCTAGAATGAAAATGAAAGTTTTGCACAAAGGTATTTGTGAGTAAGAGATACTGATCGCATTGGTCGTGGAGGAAAGCGGTGAGGCCTGCATTATGAGCCAACTCATGAAAATCTTCATAAATCCCGGCTGCTCTTAAGAAATCCTCGGAAGGCCATTCACACGCCCGAACCTCCGTGGTGCGCGGCAAATTATACTTAGGCTTCGGTGCCTTTTCCTTCGAGTTTTGGCTCGATGATCCCCTCAATAATCTCCTCATCATTTTCTGAAAAATTCTGAAATTTTTAGTAACTTGAAAATAAAAGTGAATCAAACTCAATAATATTGATAGCAACTACTCCTACAAGTGCCTAGGGCCTATATCATGCATCAAAACTACTTTTGACCATATAAATTTGACATGCAAGCTCAAGAACAGGGTCACCTAAGCAGCAAAAATTTGCAATGAATAAAGGACTAGAACAAAAACTAATTGGACCAATGGAGGAGTCACATACCAAGGAACAATCTCCCCAAGCAGTTTTGTGAGAGGTGCTTTGAGCAAGGAGATCGAAAATGGCAGCAAAGAGGGCTGGAACTCGTGCTTGAGTTGGTTTTTCGTGTTTGTGGGAGGAAGAAGAAGAGGATGGGTGCAGGAGTAAGTGGACGAGGGCCACCATGGGCCCACGAGGCAGGGGGCGCGCCCTCCACCCTCGTGGCAAGGTGGTTGGCCCCCCTGGTGTGTTCTTTGTTCCATAAATCCTCAAATATTCCCAAAAAATCATATTAAATTGGCATGTCATTCTGAGGACTTTTATTTTCGAGGTATTTTTATATTGCACGGATAATCAGATAACAGACAGAAAATTATTTATTTTTATTTATTTAATATAAATAATAGAAAGTAAAAGTGGGGTACAGAAGGTTGTGCTTCTAGTTTCATCCATCTCATGCTCGTCAAAAGGAATCCACTAACAAGGTTGCTCAAGTCTTGTTAACAAACTCATTCTGATTAACATGAAACCGGAGAAATTTCGAATAACACTAGGTTACCTCAACGGGGATATGCACATCCCCAATAATAAGTATATCATATTTCTTCTTGACAGTAGGTAAAGGAAATTCAAAACCTCCAAATATAATCGATGGAATTTTTCCAATAGAGTTGATGCTATGAACTTGAGGTTGTTTCCTCGGAAAGTGTACAGTATGCTCATTACCATTAACATGAAAAGTGACATTGCCTTTGTTGCAATCAATAACAGCCCCTGCAGTATTAAGAAAAGGTCTTCCAAGAATAATAGACATACTATCGTCCTCGGGAATATCGAGAATAACAAAGTCCGTTAAAATAGTAACGTTTGCAACCACAACAGGCACGTCCTCACAAATACCGACAGGTATAGCAGTTGATTTATCAGCCATTTGCAAAGATATTTCAGTAGGTGTCAACTTATTCAAGTCAAGTCTACGATATAAAGAGAGAGGCATAACACTAACACCGGCTCCAAGATCACATAAAGCAGTTTTAACATAGTTTCTTTTAATGGAGCATGGTATAGTAGGTACTCCTGGATCTCCAAGTTTCTTTGGTATTCCACCCTTAAAAGTATAATTAGCAAGCATGGTGGAAATTTCAGCTTCTGGTATCTTTCTTTTATTTGTAATAATATCTTTCATGTACTTAGCATAAGGATTTGTTTTAAGCATATCAGTTAATCGCATACGTAAAAAGATAGGTCTAATCATTTCAGCAAAGCGCTCAAAATCCTCATCATCCTTTTTCTTGGATGGTTTGGGAGGAAAAGGCATGGGTTTCTGAACCCAAGGCTCTCTTTCTTTACCATGTTTCCTAGCAATAAAGTCTTTCTTATCATAACATTGATTCTTTGATTGTGGGTTATCAAGATCAACAGCAGGTTCAATTTCTACATCATTATCATTACTAGGTTGGGCATCATTATGAACATCATCATTAACATTTTCATTAGGTTCATGTTCATTGCCAGATTGTGTTTCAGCATTAGACATAGAGATATCATTTGGATTATCAGGTGGTTCAGCAATAGGTTCACTAGAAATTTGCACAGTTCTATCATTTTTCTTTTTCTTCCTTTTAGAAGAACTAGGTGCATCAATTTTATTTCTCTGATAATTTTGCTCAATTCTCTTAGGGTGGCCTTCAGGATACAAAGGTTCCTGAGTCATTCTACCAGTTCTAGTAGCCACTTTAACAGCATAATAGTTTTTCTTACTATTCATCTCATTGAGCAATTCCTTTTGAGCTTTAAGTACTTGTTCTACTTGAGTGGTAACCATAGAAGCATGTTTGCTAACAAGTTTAAGTTCACCTCTAATATTAGCCATATAGTCACCCAAGTATTTAATCATATTAGCATCTTGTTTTAATTGTCTACCAAAATAAGCATTGAAGTCTTCTTGCTTAAACATAAAATTATCAAACTCATCCAAGCATTGACTAGCAATTTTAGCAGGAGGGATTTCAGCTTTATCATATCTATAGAGAGAATTTACCTTTACTACCTGTGTCGGGTTATCGGGGTCTGGAGGTTCTTCAATAAATAAAGGATTAAGATCATATGTTTCTTCGACAGGCGGTAAATTAAGACCATGTATTTCTTCAATGGGAGGTAAATTCTTAACATCTTCAGCTTTAATACATTTTTCTTGCATAGATTTCTTTGCCTCTTGCATATCTTCAGGACTGAGAAATAGAACACCTCTCTTCTTCGGAGTTGGTTTAGGAATAGGATCATTAATTGGAGCAGGAGCTCGCTCAGGAGGTGCCCAATTATTTTCATTTGTCAACATATTATTCAATAAGATTTCAGCTTCATCCGGTGTTCTTTCCCTGAAAAGAGAACCAGCATAACTATCCAGGTAATCTCTGGAAGCATCGATTAGTCCATTATAAAAGAGATCAAGTATTTCATTTTTCTTAAGAGGATGATCAAGCAAAGCATTGAGTAACTTGAGAAGCCTCCCCCAAGCTTGTGGGACACTCTCTTCTTTAATTTGCACAAAGTTGTATATTTCCTTTAAAGTAGCTTGTTTCTTATGAGCAGGGAAATATTTAGCAGAGAAGTAGTAAATCATATCCTGGGGACTACGCACACAACCAGGATCAAGAGAATTAAACCATATCTTAGCATAACCCTTTAATGAGAACGCAAATATTTTAAGGATATAAAAGTAGCGAGATCTCTCATCATTAGTGAACAGGGTGGCTATATCATTTAATTTAGTAAGATGTGCCACAACAGTTTCAGATTCATAACCATGAAAAGGATCAGATTTAACCAAAGTAATTATATCAGGATCAACAGAGAATTCATAATCCTTATCAGTAACACAGATAGGTGAAGTAGCAAAAGCAGGGTCAGGTCTCATCCTAGCATTTAGAGATTGCTTATTCCATTTAGCTAATAACCTTTTAAGTTCATATCTATCTTTGCAAGCTAAAATAGCTAAAGAAGCTTCTTGATCAAATAAATAACCCTCGGGAATAACAAGTGATTCTTCATCATCACTTTCATCTTCATAATCAGATTCAATATTTTCAATTTCTCTAGCCCTAGCAAGTCGTTCCTCGAGAAAATCACTAAGTGGCATAGTAGTATCAGGCATAGAGGTAGTTTCATCATAAGTATCATGTATAGCAGAAGTGGCATCATCAATAACATGCGACATATCAGAACGAATAGCAGAAGCAGGTTTAGGTGTCACAAGCTACCTCATAACAGAAGGTGAATCAAGTGCAGAGCTAGATGGCAGTTCCTTACCTCCCCTCGTAGTTGAGGGATAAATTATTGTCTTAGCGTCTTTCAAATTCTTTATAGTGTCCAGCAGATATAAATCCCAAGTGACTCAAAGAATAGAGATATGCTCCCCGGCAACAGCGCCAGAAATTAGTCTTGATAACCCACAAGTATAGGGGATCGCAACAGCTTTCGAGGGTAGAGTATTCAACCCAAATTTATTGATTCGACACAAGGGGAGTCAAAGAATATTCTCAAGTATTAGCAGCTGAGTTGTCAATTCAACCACACCTGGAAACTTAGTATCTGCAGCAAAGTGTTTAGTAGCAAAGTAATATGATAGTGATGGTAACGGTAACAAAAGAGTAACGAAACCAAAGTAATGTTTTTGGTATTTTGTAGTGATTGTAACAATAGCAATGGGAAAGTAAATAAGTGTAAACCAGTATATGGAAAGCTCGTAGGCATTGGATCAATGATGGATAATTATGCCGGATGCGGTTCATCATGTAACAGTCATAACATAGGGTGACACAGAACTAGCTCCAATTCGTCAATGTAATGTAGGCATGTATTCCGAATATAGTCATACGTGCTTATGGAAAAGAACTTGCATGAAATCTTTTGTCCTACCCTCCCGTGGTAGTGGGGTCCTAATGGAAACTAAGAGAACCGGAACAAAGCATTAGCACATAGTGAATACATGAACTCCTCAAACTACGGTCATCACCGGTGTCACTTCGGGGTTAATGGATCATAACACATAATAGGTGACTATAGACTTGCAAGATAGGATCAAGAACTCTCATATATTGATGAAAACATAATAGGTTCAGATCTGAAATCATGGCACTCGGGCCCTAGTGACAAGCATTAAGCATAGCAAAGTCATAGCAACATCAATCTCAGAACATAATGGATACTAGGGATCAAACCCTAACAAAACTAACTCGATTGCATGATAAATCTCATCCAACCCAACACCGTCCAACAAGCCTACGATGGAATTATTCACGCGCGGCGGTGAGCATCATGAAATTGATGATGGAGGATGGTTGATGATGACGACGGCGATGAATCCCCCTCTCCGGAGCCCCGAACGGACTCCGGATCAGCCCTCCCGAGAGGTTTTAGGGCTTGACGGCGGCTCCGTATCGTAAAACGCGATGATTTCTTCTCTCCTATTTTTTTCTCCCCGAAAGCAGTTATATAGAGTTGGAGTTGGAGTCAGGAGGTCTCCAGGGGGCCCACGAGGTAGGGGGCGCGCCCTGGGGGGGTGCGCCCCCCACCCTCGTGGCAAGGGTGTGGGCCCCCTGGTCTTCATCTTTGGTGAGGATTTTTTATTATTGATTGTAAGATATTCCGTGGAGTTTCAGGTCATTCCGAGAAATTTTGTTTTCTGCACATAAAACAACATCATGGCAATTCTGGTGAAAACATAGTCAGTCCGGGTTAGTTCCATTCAAATCATACAAGTTAGAGTTCAAAATAAGGGCAAAAGTGTTTAGAAAAGTAGATACGACGGAGACTTATCAGGTTTAGCCATTACGATCTCGTGGTAGATCAACTCTTGTAATACTCGTATTCATTAATATCAATCAAGCAGGACATAGGGTATTACCTCCATCAAGAGGGCCCGAACCTGGGTAAAACTTTGTGTCCCCTGCCTCCTATTACCATCAACCTTAGACGCATAGTTCGGGACCCCCTACCCGAGATTCGCCGGTTTTGACACCGACAACGGTCCACAACACTATTCTGCCGGACAAAATCCTGACCAAAAGGGCATCTAGTAATAGAGAGCACACCCATGTGCTTGGAGAGGAGGAACTCTTGCAAGATTTCCCTGACAGTGGCAAAGGCAACCTCACCTTGTGGCATTGGGATGACGGTGGCGATGGCGAGATCTTCATTGGCTGGAACCATCTTTCCATGGATGACACGATGGCGGGTCGTCCGACCGGCGACCTCGATAGCATGGTAGCCAGCAGGGAGGAAAGGGGCTGGGTCAAACGGGAAGGTTGCCCATTGATGGAGCCGCAACAGAAGCAGGGAAAACCCTAGGCGTGGAGGTGGAGATGCAGTGCTGCAGCAGAGGTTGTGGTGGGAGGTGGGAATGCGAGACGGCAGGAGCTGTAATGCGCTCGTCAGAGCGATTTGAATGATCAAAGGAGGGTGATGTGTCTCTGCTAGTGGGGCCACCTGCGGGTGAAGGGCGGTTGTCACGGCGATCAACCAAAGATGGACGCGGCGATTAGGGAGCCAGCCTAACAGGGGAAGTGGGAGCGTTAACCTTGCCCCCAAACCTGCAATTGGCCAACGGATTCTACTGGTCCACTTGGGCCGAAGGTGGCCCGAAGTAAGGCAACGAATGCAGAAATCAGCACGATTGCAATGGGCCTTAGGAGAGCTGCTCAAAGGCCTAGAAATTTGAATAGCCGACGATCCGGCCCTGCCTAAAGCAATGTTATTGGGAGAAGTTAATATCATAGTTAAGGTAGGCCTTGACTGCACTAAATGCTCGCAAGCAGGAAGAACGCACGGATTACGTTCTTCGGAGGTGTGATCAACGGAGGAAAAGATTCGAAGAGTTTGAACCGCAACAGCATAGGACCTATGATCATTTGATCAATCAACCAAGGTCCATTCTTGGTCCAATTCTTGCATGTACAAATGATACTCTTTACGGAAATCCGGACCACCACGTCCCCAGAGAAAGAAGCCCATGTTGGAAAGATCATTCGCATAATTTCTCCCTTTGATAATCGCAAAACCAACTTCCTTAGAGGAAATACTGAATTTGAATGATCAATTCTAAAGGCAGGAGACCTTGAAGCAGGAAGCATGCCTACCAAAGCAAGATCGAAAAATGAGACTAACCAATTAACTGTTGATACGGAGCTTAGATCTGCAGACCTCCACCACAGGAAAGAATTCCCGATGGCTGTCACCCTCAACGTGATTAACTGGTACTCCGAACTGCTTCCAGATGTAGGCCTCAAAAGTCAGGCTTGGTTCAAACTTGAGATCCGAGAAAGCCATGGGGGCAAGACAATGAAGCCTGGGCGAAGGAGATGCTTGGCCGACAGTGCCAGAGTGGCCGCTGTCGGAAGATGGTGGCCGCCACGGCTGGAGTGGCCAGCGGCACAGGAGAGGCTAGGCCCTGTCACTTTCAGTAGTAATAGCCTCCAATTTTAAAGTTATTTCTTTCTAACACGATATCCACTGGCAGTGGCAGTGAAGAAGGAGAAGGTTAGTCACACAGCCGCTTCCTCAGCTTTGAGTATTCACACGTTCGCCCCGTCTCGTATGAACCGAACATGAGAGCGAAATTCCATAAGTGAATGAGAAAACCCTTATTCGACCCGGAAATTGGAAGCTGGTGTTGAGTGAGTCACAATTTTTTTCCCCTTTCTCATATACGTGAGGCTGACCCGGCGTACAACGACGGGTGGAAAACGTGAGGTTGCTTGAAGCGGGGGCGTATGCCTGCCCGTGTTGACGTTAGTGAGCTGTGATTGGCGCTTCAATCAAAATAACTATAGTGACAAGTGCTCGCTCAGGCCACAGGAAAACTCCACGTATACCAGCCAGTTAAACGTTTCAGTGAATGGTCGCCGTCAAAGTGTGAAAGCCAATTAAATGGAGTAAGGCTGGTTGACAGTGGAAGCTGCTTGCAAAGCTGGTAAAGCCGTTGGCTCGAACTGGTATCTGAAAGCTAGTAGAACAGCAGCAAACGGCAAAAAGGAATCCGATCCCACGTCAAAGCGATTGCTACGCCCGGCAGGTTATGGAGTTTATTTCTTTTGACCCTACCATGAACGACACGTGCTAGTGTGTTACACAGGTTGATCCTACCATAGAGATCGAGTAAAGTTGAGTGGCCAGGATAGTGATAGCATAGCTAAATTTGCTCGTTAAGAAGGTAGAGCCATAACTTGGTTTGGTTCGGGACCTTCGGTTGCTATGGAGCTAGCTAAGATTGATTGTAAGGATCTCGTGAGTTTAGTAATATAGTATTTCACCCTGAAAAAAAAGTTGAGTGGCCAGCCCGACAGGTTGGACGCAGAGATTATGCATTGCACGCTTTGTCTGAACTGAACCGTCCTACGTGCACAGTACTGTGTTTTCAAAAGTAAAATTTACAGGTCTAGGTGGGAAAGTATCCTTTTGAGCTCGAGCTCATTTGAGCCTGGATAAACAGTAAATTCATAAAAAAATCAAAAAATCTGAATTTTTTGTGGTATACTTTGACAAATGTGCTAACTGTTCACAAATTTTCATCATGAGATCACATTTGTGGAAGGCATGGCAAAAAAAAATCAGTGTTCCAAAATGCTTTCAAAAGTAGTATTTTCAGAACATCGTTTTTGTTTTCTTTTATCATGCCTTCCTCGAATGTGACCTCATGATGAAAATTTGCAAGCACTTAATTTTTTTTTGTTAAACTTCATCATAAAAAAATTAGAATTTTTAAATTTTTTTTTTATTGTTCATGCGCGCTCATTTGAGCCCGAGCTCAAATACTCCACGTCCGTCTAGGAGCAGCAAACATCTTGTCCCGTGCTCCAGATGCACTTGCATTATGATGTTCGTCTGTGACAGTTCTGCTTACCAAGGGAATTAATAAGCAAGCTGGTTATGATCTTAGAATTTAGATCTCCTGTTTGCTAACCACAACACAGCCTACCTGTCGTGTTTATCAGTTGACGTTTCGGGCCACTGTTTCCTTTGTTTTTCAGTTGGCCTGCCGTAGCCTCGCACCGTCCACGAAAAAGAATGTTCACAAGATCAGATTGTTCCGGCCGGCGTATCTTTGGCATCCTGTGCTTGCTCCGGAATAGTATTAGTTCGTCGATAGCTTTTGCTAGCTATACAAGGGAAACTACGAGGAAAACGTTGTTGGCTACTAGGAAAACAGTTGACCAAGGGAATGGAGCTTGTACTTTACGGGTCACAAGAAAGGTCGTGGCGACGTGCAATTGATTCTCTCCTTCTGTTTGTCACCTTTACCTTTGTTTGTACCGCGCAAGACATTCTGGTCTTTGTATTGAAAATTATTTTTCACTCCTCGGTCCTGAAATGTAGCATGTATTAGATATTTTTTTTCAAGACAAACTTGTAGACTTTGACTTGCCCATGACTAGAACACCAAATCTACTTTTAGAATCCTCATGAAATATATTTCCAGATGGTATAGACTTTCTCTATAAATTTAGTCAAAGTTTAGGAAGTTTGACTTTTGTGAAATTAACAAGTACTAACTTCCACCGATCTAAAAAAAATGTCACAGCTTTGAACTAAGATTGAACTAGCAGTTTAAAGTTGCACATTTATTTTGGATCGGAGAGAGTACCTTACACTTATGGGACAGAGGGAGTAGCATACCATATCACACACGAGATAATATTGGGATGTACCATCTGCATTTGTTGTTATTTGATAACAATATACCCAGTTCATAAATAGATGAATTCTTAGAAGCGCTTTGACACGTTTTCCAGCTTTGACTTTAAATAAGTCAAAAATAATCTAGATTTGTAATAAGAAAATGGTACCATTCGACTCATAATAAATTATTTCATAATATTATTTTTACAATGTTATTTCTGCAGTACTAGCCAACAAGGCTAGGTGATACTAGAAGTGACTTGCAAAGCACATTAGCTGCTACCTGAAGCGTTTGCTCTGGGTGCTTGCATTACGGAGTAAAATATATAGAACCGCCACATTCGTGTCACACAATGCAAAAAAATAAGACTTTACAAAATATTACAGAATGAACCGCACTAAAAAGTTGACGATGGCAAAAACTGATGGTAGATACTAAGCGTTTGCATGACGTCGCTAATCGACCGGGCCGTCCGACAGGATGAGTTGGCCGGAAATAGAATGCCACACGGGCATAAATACCTTGGTCATACTTTTTGTTTATTTGTCTCTAGCTTTGCCCTGTTAACGGGCCGTGTGCTATAAACCACACTTCCAAAGCCCCGTGGGCATGTGTGTGGCCCGTGTTTTCCATTTTGAAACGAAAACAACAGATTTGCCTCATGTATTCCTCGCTGGAAGGGGCTCCGGGATCTTCAACAACGCAAACAGATTCCAGCTCCTGGAAGATGCTATGGAAGACGGAGGTCCCATCCAAAGTTCGCATGTTCTTGTGGAGACTATCGAAGCAGTCACTGCCAACCAAAGATGTGAGGGCGCATCGCAAGATGTCGACGACTAGCACTTGTGGCTTTTGCGGCGCTCTGGACTCATGGCGCCATTCCCTCCTAAAATGCACCGTCTCAAGATGCACCTGGGCGCTTGTTGACGAAGATTTGGGTTGCACCTTGGCGGCCACGAGTGAGAACCGAGCCAAGAGCTGGATCTTCAACCTGTTGGCGTCCCTCTCACACGAGCAGTTTACCATCGTGGCAGTGACATTGTGGGTCGTGTGGACTTCTCGGAGGAAGGCTATACACTAAGGTATATTTCAGACACCACATGCGATAACAGCCTTTGTCAAGAAGTACATACAAGATCTTCAAGTTCTCAGCAAGCCAAAGAAGCAACGCAGCGTGGTGGCAATGGGGACTTCAGTTCGCCGGAGACCCAAGGTACCTCCGACGAATTTCTCAAAAATTCATGTGGATGCTCCAGGGACAGCGAGGAGGCTCGGCCGTGGCGATATGCCGTGACAGCCAAGGCATTTTCCTGGGTAGCTCAGCCCTTGTGGTCGCTGGAGTTTGGGACGCTCCTACGCTCGAAGCTATGGCATGTCGCGAGGCAATGGCATTCGCAGAGGATCTCAACCAGCATCACTATATAGTGGCCTCAGACTGCAAACAGGTGATTGAAGATCATCAGGAAGCCAGGGAGAATATGCCGTTATAATCAAAGAAATCCGACTGAGATCACCACCCACCTGTAAATTTACTTTTGAAAATCGTGAGGCGAATGTTGAAGCCCATAAATTAGCTAAATTCGCTTTGTCTTTATTTCCAGGGCGTCATGTGTGGCTTGGCCAGCCACATGACCAAACTTATATCCCACACTCTGTGGTCTTTGAGTAATAAAAGGCTTTTCCCCCTAAAAAAAGTATTCCTCGCAAAAAAGAAAGCTTTGCCTCATGTAGTATTAATTATGAAGAGAGTAGAGATCGTTTTACAACACACCGTGTTACATGCGGGTGCTACTCTCCCCGAATAATGAGGCCCGTTATTCCACATATATCATCCAGTTAAACGTTCTAGTTCTGCTAAAAAAAAAGTTATACGTTCTAGTATGAAGATAGGTCCATGTTTTTCAGTTACGCTCTGTTTGGATCACCGTTTCTCTTTTCAATGCCCTTGTAAAAAATACACACCTGCGGCCGACGTTTCACTTCCGACTGGAATTTGCACAGCGGCCAGTCAGTTACACGTGTAAGTAATACACTTTCGTTTTGAAATACATCCATTCGAAGCCCGGCCTTAGGGAACGGTCGCCGTCAAAGTGCTAATCACATCAGCTGCTACCTGAAGCTGGTAGAGCAGCAGCAAACGGCAGAGAGGAATCAATCTGATTCCAGCAAAATCTTGCCTCGACAGCAAAGCTCGCGGTTACAACTTCCGGACGGTTCTAGTGTTGATCTTTCCATGAACGGCACGTGTGGTAGAGATCGGAGAATTTTGAGTGGCCAGATCGACAGATTGGATACAGAGATGCGTTGCACGCTCTGTCTGAACCGCCCTACGTGCACAATACTTTTTTGTAAAATTCACAGTTCAATGAGTGGCAAACATCTTGTCCTGTGCTACCGAGGCACTTGCATTACGATGTTTCTGACAAAACAAACTCTCCAAGCTGGCTATAATCTTAGAATTTAGCTGTTCTGTTATTCTCTTTGCTAACCAAAATTCAGCCTCACCCGCTAAAAAAAAAACACCAAAATTCAGCCTGCCTTTCGTGTTTAACTGTTTATTATCGGTAGACAATTTTGTACACTATATATTTCTTTTCTCGCATAGGAGGATCAAAGGAAGAGGCCGACTGGGACAGCCCACTAGCTACCATATGCGCAGAGGTGATTCTGGCTTAACGAACCTTTTAAAAGGTTTTGATCTGTCTCTTTTTTATTTTTCAATTTTTATGTTCTGTTTTTTCAGAGATTTTAGGTTTTATCTTCTTCAATTTCCATTTTCTTTTTTAGTTCTATTACATTTTTGACAAACTATTCCTCCAATTTCTAAAAATGTTCCTAACTTTAAAAAATGTTTTTGTTTATGAAAATCTTCACAAATTCCAAAAATGTTTCGTGGTTTACAAAGCAATTTTTCAAAATTGCAGTAGCTTTTCACATTTTTAAAAATTTCAGAAATTTCAAATTATGTTCATAATTACTAAAATAGTTCAAATTTTCAAAAATGTTAAGAATTTCAAAAACAATATGTTCTAGAAAAATGTTTGTAATTCAAATGACAAAATGTTCATATATGTTCATCTTGTCAAAAAACGTCCTTGTATTTTCAAAAAACGTGTTTCTTTAAAATTTATTCACAAAAATTCTTAAAAAATCAAATATTTCAAAAACTGTTCATAAACATTTCAAAAATCCCATTTTCCAAAACAATCACGAAAGTTTCAAAAAAATGTTTGCATTTTGTTAGAAAAATGTTTACTAGTTTACAAATGTTAACAAAAAAATGTTTGCAAGTTCACAAATGTGAACAAACTTTTTAAAAATGTTTAGTATTTTTTTAAATGTTCACATATTTTAAGAAACTTCACTGAAAATTTCGGAAAAAAGGAAAAATCTTATTCCTTAATTTTTGAAACAATAATAAAATTCGATGTAAACAGAAAAACGGCTAGAAAAAGAAATCATACAGCTTTTGTTAGCGGAAAAAGAAATCATACAGTCGCACCAATTCGCTATACTATCAAATTGCTCCGGTACAGTCACAATGGGTCGGCCTAGTCGGAGGAGCGCCTTGTGCGTCAAATCACCTGTTTGCGCAAAGAGCATCAAACAGTAGGTCTTATAGTGAGACAGAAGAACGTGGTGTCTCAAGACAACCAGAAATGTGCAGGTCCAGTAAAATGTAGCACCGATTTTACTTGTTGTTGGGACGCTTATATACAGTAGTATCTTTTTTTTTGCTAGTTTTTCAACGTTGTATTCTTGTTAGTTTTTTAGCTTTCATGATATTTTATGAATAATATTCTTACATATTCAAAAAATATTCAAAACATTCAAAAATGTTACACGTTAAAAAAATTGTTCATAATTGTTTTTAAATGTACCATTCAAAATAGTGTCCATGACATTTAAAAAATGTTCACATGTTTAATAACATTTGGAAAACTGTTCATAAAAAATAAAATATTATTGCATGTTTTATAAAAAAAATATTCATGACATGAAAAATGTTTATGATGTATTTAATAAAGTGTTCGCTGTGTATTTAAAAATGTTTGCCCTGTACTTAGAAAATGTTGACATATAAAAATGTTCACCATGTATTTAAAAAATCTTTGGCGTGCATTTAAAATATGTTAACCATTTATTTTAAAAATGTTTGGTGTGGATTTAACAATTGTTCGAATAGGGCCAGCCCAATAACTATTTTTTAAAATTCCTAATAAATCCTAGAGGCCCACTTAGTCCATTCTTGCAAGGCAAGAGGTGGGACTAAAGTTTAATGATTACTTCCTTTGGTGATTCAGAAATGGGGCAAAAAGGATTCTTGCATTTTTTTTTCTCCAGAGGTGACCCTGAGTTATCGAACCCATCGAAAGATGATGCACTTTAAGCTAGTCTCAGACAAGCTTTTGCTAAAGGATTCTTACATCTTTCCCACAAAAAGATCCACCTTTTGACCGGATCATAAATCAAACTTGACAATGCAAACACTTATAATGAAAATAGGTACAGGTATGAGGTCTTAATGCTTACAACTATATATTTGTGAAGGGACCGGATATGATCTTAATTTGTGGGTTGGAAGCCACCCCTCAAGATGTGCTTGTTACGAACTGAAGTGGGAGCTGGTATGCGTCCTACATAAAGAGTCAGTTTTCCAAGTGAAGGGCCTATCCGTCTCACGGAGTTGCCACGATAATTAAGATTGCAATAATCAGACAAAAAGCATTGGGTGCTTAATGACTACACCTCTTGAATCCCCAAAGATAGGATCCATGTTACTGTACTAAACATGTCTGTCACTGGTGCTTAGAATAATAATTCACGGTCTTCCTGAAGGAAATATGCCCTAGAGGCAATAATAAAGTTATTATTTATTTCCTTATTTCATGATAAATGTTTATTATTTATGCTAGAATTGTATTAACCGGAAACATAATACATGTGTGAATACATAGACAAACAGAGTGTCACTAGTATGCCTCTACTTGACTAGCTCGTTAATCAAAGATGGTTATGTTTCCTAACCATAGACAAAGAGTTGTTATTTGATTAACGAGGTCACATCATTAGTTGAATGATCTGATTGACATGACACATTCCATTAGCTTAGCACCCGATCGTTTAGTATGTTGCTATTGCTTTCTTCATGACTTATACATGTTCCTATGACTATGAGATTATGCAACTCCCGTTTGCCGGAGGAACACTTTGGGTGCTACCAAACGTCACAACGTAACTGGGTGATTATAAAGGAGCATTACAGGTGTCTCCAAAGGTAGATGTTGGGTTGGCGTATTTCGAGATTAGGATTTGTCACTCCGATTGTCGGAGAGGTATCTCTGGGCCCTCTCGGTAATGCACATCACATAAGACTTGCAAGCATTGCAACTAAGATGTTAGTTGTGAGAAGATGTATTACGGAACGAGTAAAGAGACTTGCCGGTAACGAGATTGAACTAGGTATTGGATACCGACGATCGAATCTCGGGCAAGTAACATACCGATGACAAAGGGAACAACGTATGTTGTTATGCGGTCTGACCGATAAAGATCTTCGTAGAATATGTAGGAGCCAATATGGGCATCCAGGTCCCGCTATTGGTTATTGACCGGAGACATGTCTCGGTCATGTCTACATTGTTATCGAACCGTAGGGTCCGCACGCTTAAGGTTTCGATGACAGTTATATTATGAGTTTATGAGTTTTGATGTACCGAAGGAGTTCGGAGTCCCGGATGAGATCGGGGACATGATGAGGAGTCTCGAAATGGTCGAGACGTAAAGATCGATATATTGGACGACTATATTCGGACTTCGGAAAGGTTCCGAGTGATTTGGGTATTTTTCGGAGTACCGGAGAGTTACGGGAATTCGCTGGGAGAAGTAATGGGCCTTGATGGGCTTTAGTGGGAAGAGGAAAAAGGCTGCTGCGCCCCCCCTCCCCTCTAGTCCGAATTGGACTAGGGAAAAGGGGGCCGGCCACCTTTCCTACTCCTCCACTTCCTTCTCCCTTCTCCCCTCTTGATGGACTCCTACTAGGACTTGGAGTCCTAGTAGGACTCCCATCCTGGCCGCACCTTATGCCTTGGCCGGCCTCCTCCTCCTTCATCCTTTATATACAGGGGCAGGGGGCACCCCATAGACACACAAGTTGATCCTTGAGATCGTTCCTTATCCGTGTGCGGTGCCCCCTGCCACCATATTCCACCTCGGTCATATCATAGCGGTGCTTAGGCGAAGCCCTGTGACGGTAGAACATCAAGATCGTCACCACACCGTCGTGCTGACGGAACTCCTCCCCGAAGCTTTGCTGGATCGGAGCCCGGGGATCGTCATTGAGCTGTACGTGTGCTAAGAACTCGGAGGTGCCGGAGTAACGGTGCTTGGATCGGTCGGATCGGGAAGAAGACGTACGACTACTTCCTCTACGTTGTGTGATCGCTTCCGCAGTCGGTCTGCGTGGGTACGTAGACAACACTCTCCCCTCTCGTTGCTATGCATCACCATGATCTTGCGTGTGCGTAGGAAATTTTGAAATTACTACGTTCCCCAACAGTGGCATCCGAGCCTAGGTTTTATGGTTTGATGTTATATGCACGAGTAGAACACAAGTGAGTTGTGGATGATACAAGTCATACTGCCTACCAGCATGTCATACTTTGGTTCGGCGGTATTGTTGGACGAGACGACCCGGACCAACCTTACGCGTACGCTTACGCGAGACCGGTTCCCTCGACGTGCTTTGCACATAGATGGCTTGCGGGCGACTGTCTCTCCAACTTTAGTTGAACCGAGTGTGGTTACGCCCGGTCCTTGCAAAGGTTAAAACGGAGTCTATTTGACAAACTATCGTTGTGGTTTTGATGCGTAGGTTAGATTGGTTCTTACTTAAGCCCGTAGCAGCCACGTAAAACTTGCAACAACAAAGTAGAGGACGTCTAACTTGTTTTTGTAGGGCATGTTGTGATGTGATATGGTCAAGGCATGATGCTGAATTTTATTGTATGAGATGATCATGTTTTGTAACCGAGTTATCGGCAACTGGCAGGAGCCATATGGTTGTCGCTTTATTGTATGCAATGCAATCGCGATGTAATGCTTTACTTTATTACTAAACGATAGTGATAGTCGTGGAAGCATAAGATTGGCGAGACGACAACGATGCTACGATGGGGATCAAGGTGTCGCGCCGGTGACGATGGTGATCATGACGGTGCTTCGGAGATGGAGATCACAAGCACAAGATGATGATGGCCATATCATATCACTTAAATTGATTGCATGTGATGTTTATCTTTTTTATGCATCTTATCTTGCTTTGATTGAAGGTAGCATTATAAGATGATCTCTCACTAAATTATCAAGAAGTGTTCTCCCTGAGTATGCACCGTTGCCAAAGTTCGTCGTGCCCAGACACCACGTGATGATCGGGTGTGATAAGCTCTACGTCCATCTACAACGGGTGCAAGCCAGTTTTGCACAAGCAGAATACTCAGGTTAAACTTGACGAGCCTAGCATATGCAGATATGGCCTCGGAACACGGAGACCGAAAGGTCGAGCGTGAATCATATAGTAGATATGATCAACATAAACGATGTTCACCATTGAAAACTACTCCATCTCACGTGATGATTGGTTATGGTTTAGTTGATATGGATCACGTAATCACTTAGAAGATTAGAGGGATGTCTATCTAAGTGGGAGTTCTTAAGTAATATGATTAATTGAACTTTAATTTATCATGAACTTAGTCCTGGTAGTATTAGCATATCTATGTTGTAGACCAATAGCTCGCGTTGTTGCTTTCATATGTTTATTTTGATATGTTCCTAGACAAAATTGTGTTGAAAAATGTTAGTAGCAATGATGCAGATTGGATCCGTGATCTGAGGTTTATCCTCATTGCTGCACATAAGAATTATGTCCTTGATGCACCGCTAGGTGACGGACCTATTGCAGGAGCAGATACAGACGTTATGAACGTTTGGTTAGCTCAATATGATGACTACTTGATAGTTTAAGTGCACCATGCTTAACGGCTTAGAATCAGGACTTTAAAGACGTTTTGAACGTCATGGACCATATGAGATGTTCCAGGAGTTGAAGTTAATATTTCAAGCAAATACCCGAGTTGAGAGATATGAAATCTCCAACAAGTTCTATAGCTAAAAGATGGAGGAGAATCGCTCAACTAGTGAGCATGTGCTCAGATTGTCTGGGTACTACAATCGCTTGAATCAAGTGGGAGTTAATCTTCCAGATAAGATAGTGATTGACAGAATTCTCTAGTCACCATCACCAAGTTAGTAGAACTTCGTGATGAACTATAATATGCAAGGGATAACGGAAACAACTCCCAAGCTCTTCGTGATGCTGAAATCAACGAAGGTAGAAATCAAGAAAAACATCAAGTGTTGATGGTTGAAAAGATCACTAGTTTCAAGAAAAGGGCAGAGGGAAGAAGGGGAACTTCAAGAAGAACAGCAAGCAAGTTGCTGCTCAAGTGAAGAAGCACAAGTCTGGTCCTAAGCCTGAGACTAAGTGCTTCTACTGCAAAGGGACTGGTCACTGGAAGCGGATCTACCCCAAGTGATTGGCGGATAAGAAGGATGGCAAAGTGAACATAAGTATATTTGATATACATGTTATTGATGTGTACTTTACTAGTGTTTATAGCAAACCCTCAGTATTTGATACTAGTTCAGTTGCTAAGATTAGTAACTCGAAACGGGAGTTGCAGAATAAACAGAGACTAGTTAAGGGTGAAGTGACGATGTGTGTTGGAAGTGGTTCCAAGATTGATATGATCATCATCGCACACTCCCTATACTTTCGGGATTAGTGTTGAACCTGAATAAGTGTTATTTGGTGTTTGCGTTGAGCATGAATATGATTTGATCATGTTTATTGTAATACGGTTATTCATTTAAGTAAGAGAATAAATTGTTGTTCTGTTTACATGAATAAAACCTTATATGGTTACACACCCAATGAAAATAGTTCGTTGGATCTCGATCGTAGTGATACACATAATCATAATATTGAAACCAAAAGATGCAAAGTTAATAATGATAGTGCAACTTATTTGTGGCACTGCCGTTTAGGTCATATTGGTGTAAAGCGCATGAAGAAACTCCATGCTGATGGGATTTTGGAATCACTTGATTATGAATCACTTGATGCTTGCGAACCATGCCTTATGGGCAAGATGACTAAAACGCCGTTCTCCGGAACAATGAAGCAAGCAACAGATTTGTTGGAAATCATACACACTAATGTATGTGGTCCGATGAATATTAAGGCTTACAGCAGGTATCATTATTTTCTGACCTTCACAAGATGATTTGAGCAGATATGGGGATATCTACTTGATGAAACATAAGTCTGAAACATTTGAACAGTTCAAAGAATTTCAGAGTGAAGTGGAAAATCATCATGACAAGAAAATAAAAGTTTCTACGATATGATCGCAGAGGTAAAATATTTGAGTTACGAGTTTGGTCTTCAGTTAAAACAATGTGAAATAGTTTCACTACTCACGCCACCTGGAACACCACAGCATAATGGTGTGTCCGAACGTCATAACCGTACTTTATTGGATATAGTGCAATCTATGACGTTTCTTACCGATTTACCAATATCGTTTTTGGGATCATGCATTAGAGACAGCTGCATTCACATTAAAAAGGGGCACCATCTAAGTCCGTTGAGACGACACAATCTGAACTGTGGTTTGGCAAGAAACCAAAGTTGTCGTTTCTTAAAGTTTGGGGCAACGATGCTTATGTGAAAAAGTTTCATCCTGATAAGCTCAAACCCAAATCGGAGAAATGTGTCTTCATAGGATACCCAAAGAAGACTGTTGGGTACACCTTCTATCACAGATCCGAAGGCAAGACTTTTGTTGCTAAATTCGGAATCTTTCCAGAGAAGGAGTTTCTCTCGAAAGAAGTGAGTGGGAGGAAAGTAGAACTTGACGAGGTAACTGTACCTGATCCCTTATTGGAAAGTAGTACATCACAGAAAACTGTTTCTGTGACACCTACACCAGTTAGTGAGGAAGCTAATGATGATGATCATGAAACTTCAGAACAAGATACTACTGAACCTCGTAGATCAACCAGAGTAAGATCCGCGCCAGAGTGGTACGGTAATCCTGTTCTGGAAGTCATGCTACTAGATCATGATGAACCTACGAACTATGAAGAAGCGATGGTGAGCCCAGATTCCGCAAAGTGGGTTGAAGCCATGAAATCTGAGATATGATCCATGTATGAGAACAAAGTATGGACTTTGGTTGACTTGCCCGATGATCAGCGAGCAATTGAGAATAAATGGATCTTCAAGAGAAAGACGGACGCTGATAGTAATGTTACTATCTACAAAGCTAGAATTGTCGCAAAAGGTTTTCGATAAGTTCAAGGTGTTGACTACGATGAGATTTTCTCACTCGTATCTATGCTTAAGTCTGTCCGAATCATGTTAGCAATTGCCGCATTTTATGAAATCTGGCAAATGGATAAACAAAACTGCATTCCTTAATGGATTTACTAAAGAAGAGTTGTATACGATGCAACTAGAAGGTTTTGTCGATCCTAAAGGTGTTAACTAAATATGCAAGCTCCAGCGATCCATCTATGGACTGGTGCAAGAATCTCGGAGTTGGAATATACGCTTTGATAAGTTGATCAAAGCATATAGTTTTATACAGACTTGCGGTGAAGCCTGTATTTACAAGAAAGTGAGTGGGAGCACTACAACATTTCTGATAAGTATATGTGAATGACATATTGTTGATCGGAAATAATGTAGAATTATTCTGTAAAGCATAAAAGGAGTGTTTGAAAGGAGTTTTTCAAAGAAAGACTTCGGTGAAGCTGCTTACATATTGAGCTTCAAGATCTATAGAGATAGATCAAGACGCTTGATAAGTTTTTTCAATGAGTACATACCTTGACAAGATTTTGAAGTAGTTCAAAATGGAACAGTCAAAGAAAGAGTTCTTGCCTGTGTTACAAGGTGTGAAGTTGAGTAAGACTCAAAGCCCGACCACGGCAGAAAATAGAAAGAGAATGAAAGTCATTCCCTATGCCTCAGTCATAGGTTCTATAAAGTATGCCATGCTGTATACCAGATTTATTGTATGCCCTACCACTGAGTTTGGCAAGGGAGTACAATAGTGATCTAGGAGTAGATCACTGGACAGCGGTCAAAATTGTCCTTAGTGGAATAAGGATATGTTTCTCGATTATGGAAGTGAAAAAAGGTTCCTCGTAAAGGGTTACGCCGATGCAAGTTTGACACTAATCTAGATGACTCTAAGTCTCAGTCTAGATACATATTGAAAGTGGGAGCAATTAGCTAGAGTAGCTCCATGCAGAGCATTGTTGACATAGAAATTTGCAAAATACATGCGGATCTGAATGTGGCAGACCCGTTGACTAAGATTCTCTCACAAGCAAAACATGATCACACCTTAGTACTCCTTGGGTGTTAATCACATAGCGATGTGAACTAGATTACTGAATCTAGTAAACCCTTTGGGTGTTGGTCACATGGCGATGTGAACTATGGGTGTTAATCACATGATGATGTGAACTATCGATGTAATCACATGGTGATGTGATCTAGATTATTGACTCTAGTGCAAGTGGGAGACTGAAGGAAATATGCCCTAGAGGCAATAATAAAGTTATTATTTATTTCCTTATTTCATGATAAATGTTTATTATTCATGCTAGAATTGTATTAACCGGAAACATAATACATGTGTGAATACATAGACAAACATAGTGTCACTAGTATGCCTCTACTTGACTAGCTCGTTAATCAAAGATGGTTATGTTTCCTAACCATAGACAAAGAGTTGTTATTTGATTAACGAGGTCACATCATTAGTTGAATGATCTGATTGACATGACCCATTCCATTAGCTTAGCACCCGATCGTTTAGTATGTTGCTATTGCTTTCTTCATGACTTATACATGTTCCTATGACTATGAGATTATGCAACTCCCGTTTGCCGGAGGAACACTTTGGGTGCTACCAAACGTCACAACGTAACTGGGTGATTATAAAGGAGCATTACAGGTGTCTCCAAAGGTAGATGTTGGGTTGGCGTATTTCGAGATTAGGATTTGTCACTCTGATTGTCGGAGAGGTATCTCTGGGCCCTCTCGGTAATGCACATCACATAAGCCTTGCAAGCATTGCAACTAAGATGTTAGTTGTGAGATGATGTATTACGGAACGAGTAAAGAGACTTGCCGGTAACGAGATTGAACTAGGTATTGGATACCGACGATCGAATCTCGGGCAAGTAACATACCGATGACAAAGGGAACAACGTATGTTGTTATGCGGTCTGACCGATAAAGATCTTCGTAGAATATGTAGGAGCCAATATGGGCATCCAGGTCCCGCTATTGGTTATTGACCGAAGACATGTCTCGGTCATGTCTACATTGTTCTCGAACCATAGGGTCCGCACGCTTAAGGTTTCGATGATAGTTATATTATGAGTTTATGAGTTTTGATGTACCGAAGGAGTTCAGAGTCCCGGATGAGATCGGGGACATGACGAGGAGTCTCGAAATGGTCGAGACGTAAAGATCGATATATTGGACGACTATATTCGGACTTCGGAAAGGTTCCGAGTGATTTGGGTATTTTTCGGAGTACCGGAGAGTTATGGGAATTCGCTGGGAGAAGTAATGGGCCTTGATGGGCTTTAGTGGGAAGAGGAAAAAGGCTGCTGCGCCCCCCCTCCTCCCCTCTAGTCCGAATTGGACTAGGGAAAAGGGGGCCGGCCACCTTTCCTACTCCTCCACTTCCTTCTCCCTTCCTCCCCTCTTGATGGACTCCTACTAGGACTTAGAGTCCTACTAGGACTTAGAGTCCTAGTAGGACTCCCATCCTGGCCGCACCAATGGCCTTGGCCGGCCTCCTCCTCCTCCATCCTTTATATACTGAGGCAAGGGGCACCCCATAGACACACAAGTTGATCCTCGTGATCGTTCCTTAGCCGTGTGCGGTGCCCCCTTCCACCATATTCCACCTCGGTCATATCATAGCGGTGCTTAGGCGAAGCCCTGCGACGGTAGAACATCAAGATCGTCACCACACCGTCGTGCTGACGGAACTCCTCCCCGAAGCTTTGCTGGATCGGAGCCCGGGGATCGTCATCGAGCTGTACGTGTGCTAAGAACTCGGAGGTGCCGGAGTAACGGTGCTTGGATCGGTCGGATCGGGAAGAAGACGTACGACTACTTCCTCTACGTTGTGTGATCGCCTCCGCAGTCGGTCTGCGTGGGTACGTAGACAACACTCTCCCCTCTCATTGCTATGCATCACCATGATCTTGCCTGTGCGTAGGAAATTTTGAAATTACTACGTTCCCCAACACTTCCTACCTTTGGCCTCTCCGTGCCTCGTTCTCCATGATCCTGTGTACATGCAGGGAAGAAGAACGCGAATGAGACAAGAGACAACTACAAAAAAAATCATTTCACACATACGAACGTTAATTCAAAGCCCTTCCATTGGCCCTTCCAACAAATACATCGGGTTGCAAGGCTCTTGGCTCAACACATACCTTACCGCACAACTCACACATGGAAATCGAGTCACACGAAGAACTCATCATAGAACACATAATGAAGGTAGATTCATTGATAATATGTCTTACAATGGATGTCGTGTGTGATACACGATTACAAGTATGACTAGAGGAGGAAGAACTATGGTGGAGATGGAAATGGTGGCTATGGAGATGGGGAATGGCGGCGGCTAGGGTTGATGAAGATGGGATGAAGGCAACTCTCTATTTTGCGGTTTTGCAGCTCCTCAATGGACATTTCAGCCTCGACCCCTTTATAAAGTATGTTCAGGTGGATGAGAAGAATCGGTTTCCACGCCATAAGACCGCTCATGCGAGCGGGCGCGCGCGCATGGAACATCGTCTTTTGCTTTGGAGCTTCTACTACGCCTCCCACTTGATTCCTTGTATCTCCTCCTTTACTCCTTTCCATGCTCTGACTTGATTTCGTCCATAAATAGCCTATTTCTAGTGGAAACGTCATAAAGAAAGGATTTTGGAATGATATGCATTCATTAGTCATTAGTGGCAATATCGACACAAATATCTCAGTTTTAATGAAATATATCAGCTTGAACTCAGGTTAGAGGAGTGTAAAAATAACACTCATCATTTACTCCCACATTGCTAGTTGAGTAGAAGTTGGATATCCTTATAAGCGAGGTTGTTTCTCCACATGTATGAGCATGGGAAGAAGAGAGACATACATGCGCGCTCTTCATCGCCACGCCTCGTCACGATGCGCGCTGCAGGTTGCGGGAATGAGCTGAGCCATTGCTTATCGTTTTGCCCCGCATGACTGGCATATGAAAGATCGCACGGGAGTTGGGATTTTTTTAGTGGAGATTAAATATGAACGCTGCAACCGCTGCTAGTTCGCCTCCTCCTCCTCCTCCTCTTCCTATAAGAGAGGCATGGCAGACAACACTTGCCTCACACCACCGAGTTCCAAACCACTGAACTACTATTGCAAGGTTCTTTCCCATCCTGGCTTGCTGCATGCCGCAAGTCGGGACAGTAGGCCTTCGAACCCCCACCATTTTGAGTCATGTACGGGAGAAGGGTGATAAGGTATTTTAGGGAGCTCTCTGCGCGACTACTGGATTCTTCATCACGGACGCCACCACTACGTTAACAATCACTTATCCAACGATGACTTCTTCCCCGAAGTCAACACGCTCTTCGATGACATGGGCGACAACACAAACTCCAACGCCAATGCTTCCTCCACTGCTCAGTATGTGTTCACGTCTCTTCTGTTCAAGATCATGCTAGAGTTCCTTGTTCAAGTGGTTGCACTACATATGTTCTGTTCAAATTCACATCTTCAGATGCTATTTGCATATTCTCTGTTAGATTCATGACTTGTCTTATCTATGTTATTGTAGTCATGTTTTATCTACTATTTCCATTAATTAAATCATATGTTAAATTTCTCATATTTCCAATAGCGGCGCCTTCAAGAAGGGGACGACACCCGCTGTCGCCGCTGCTAGCATCAGCAAGCTGAGCAGGGATTTCACTTCAGCCTTTGACGGGCCAGCGCTGCTATACACAATAGATTTGCGCCCAATTTCTGGACGATCCTACATGGTAGCCCGACAGCACGCGAGCATGCATGAGATTTGAGTGGGGAGGAGTAATCATTGGAAGATCGTGTAAAAAGCATCATCCAAGAAGCAATTCCGTTGACAGAACAACCCCGAATGTCGTTGGATTAGGAATCGGAGAAAACCACATCGCTGGTCGGAATCTCCACTTTAGGAAGGAGAGTGTACCGATCACCAGACAAGAAGGTGACATGGGAGTTGTCGTACGCACCACCAGCTACAACAACCACCAACAGCGATACCTTGTCGCAGGCATCCAGCCGCCACCAACCATGACGGTCCAAATCTGGGAAGAGCATGCCCAAATCCGCCGCAACCAACAGCACTACAACTAGTAGAGAGGAGAGAGGCATTGCTGGACTGAGCCACTAGGAGCAACCAATAGGGTTGCCGAAGCAAGTGAAAGTCTTGGGGGGGGGGGCTCGAGTAGGTGGAGCACGGGGAGGGGAGGTGTTGCATCGGCAGGACGGTGACGACAGCAATGGAGTGAGGTGGATGCAGCCGGCAGAGCCGCCACGAGGCTAGAGAAGGGCGCCACAGGATCCTCGATAGGATGCGGCCAGAGGAGACACCGGGATGCCACTGCCGCAGATCTGCGATGCCAGGGGAGGGATGCGCGCCACAGCGCAAGGCCGCCCCCGCTGGACCAGGGGCCGCGCCACCCCTCACCGGCAACCGCAGGGGAACCACAACGTTGGGTTGCGAGTTGCAGGGACGCACGCGCGAAGGAGGGAGACCCCGGTGCCGCCCCACAACACGGGCTTCGTCGTGGTAGTTGTTGGTGGCGATGAGGGGAGGAACTGGAGGTGGGGGTGCCAGAGGCAGCGCCGAGTGGGACGCCGCCCGTGTCGCTTACAGCGTGTTTGGTTTGGGGGAATTAGAGGTGGGAATGGGAGTTGATGGGTGAGGAGATTAAAAGTCCTCTGTTTGATTAGAGGAAATAGGAGTTTAAGTGGGAAGGGGAATGGGAGTTGAGAAAGTCAATTCCCACCGATTTCATACCAGGGAGTACCCTGTTAAGAGCATCTCCAGCCGTTCGCCCCCCGAGGACGCATAAAAATCGCCCCCTGGGGGCGAGCCGGCGATACAATCGGCGCTGGGGGCGATTTTGCACCCAGTCGTCGCCCCCAGGCGCTATATTGGCCCACTTTTCAGCCCCATTTCGGCGAATAAAGGGCCCATATGAGCGACAATAGGCTCATATTCGGCGTGGTTCGCCGTTATTCGGCGTTCAATTATCCACATAATTTTTTTATCACATATTTCATCACAGAAATATCAAATACTTCAACAAAATAGTACAACAACAAATAGTTCAATACAAATTATATAGTTCAACAAATAAAAACTCATATTTCATCACACGTCGCGCCCGGCGTCGCCCTTGAGCCTCCATAGGTGCTCTATCAGATCTTGTTGCAGTTGATGATGCACCTGTGGGTCTCGGATCTCCTGACGCATACTGAGATAGGCAGTCCAGGTTGCCGGTAGCTGGTGATCAACTTCGGCTAGAGGACCCTGCCTATAATATGGTTCAGTGTCAAACACTGGGTCTTCTTGCTCGCTCTCGATGATCATATTGTGCAAGATGACACAGCAAGTCATAATCTCCCACATTTGATCTTTCGACCAGGTCTGAGCGGGGTACCGGACAGCAGCAAATCGAGATTGGAGCACACCAAATGCCCGCTCGACATCCTTCCTACAAGGGAAAACTTTGTTTTTGCCACTCTAGTTTTTGCCCAGTTTGCTTATACCACTCTAGAATTTTACATCTTACTTTTGCCACTCTTAGCTTTCGACAATACATCACAAATGCCATTCAGTGGCAAAAACGATAATTTTTTATTTCACTTTTGCCACTCTTAGGTTTTGCAATGTATCACAATTGCCACTCTAAGTTTTTTGCTTTTGCCACTGAATGGCAAAATTGATATATTGTCAAAAGCTAAGAGTGGCAAAAGTGAAATGTCAAATTCTAGAGTGGCATAAGCAAAGTGGGCAAAAGCTAGAGTGGCAAAAACAAAGTTTTCCCTTCCTACAAGCCTCCTGAATCTTCGCAAACCAGGCGTTCTTGCCTCCTGAAACAGGGTTTGAGATCGTCTTCGCAAATGTCGACCATCTCGGATAGATGCCATCAGCTAGATAGTACCCCTTGTTGTAGTGCCGCCCATTGATCTCGAAGTTCACCGGAGGAGAATGACCTTCAACAAGCTTGGCAAAGACAGAAGAGCACTGCAACACGTTGATGTCATTGTGAGTTCCTGGCATACCAAAGAAGGAGTGCCAAATCCAGAGGTCCTGTGTGGCCACCGCCTCAAGTACCACACTGCAACCGTCTTTGGCGCCTTTGTACATCCCCTGCCAAGCAAATGGGCAATTCTTTCATTTCCAATGCATGCAGTCGATGCTTCCAAGCATCCCAGGAAATCCTCTTGCTGCATTCTGTGCTAGGATCCGAGCAGTGTCTTCCGCATTGGGTGTTCTCAAGTATTGCGGTCCAAACACTGCCACCACTACCCGACAGAACTTGTAGAAACGCTCCATGCTGGTGGACTCGGCCATGCGCCCATAGTTGTCCAGTGAATCACCAGGAGCTCCGTATGCAAGCATCCTCATCGCTGCCGTGCACTTCTGGATCGAGGTGAATCCAAGTTTGCCGGTGCAATCCATCTTGCACTTGAAGTAGTTGTCGAACTCCCAGATGGAATTCACAATCCTGAGGAAGAGCTTTCGGCTCATCCGATAACGGCACCAAAATGTTTTGTCGCCGTGAAGTGGAGCATCAGCGAAGTAATCGGAGTAGAGCATGCAGTAGCCTTCGAGACGATGCCGGTTTTTTGATTCCACCCGCCCCGACGCCAAGCCACCTCGTCGCGGCTTTTCATTGCTCGCCAGCAACTGGGCGAGGGCGGCGAGCACCATCAGATGCTCTTCTTCCTGGACGTCGGCCTCGGCTTCCTCCTCCAGCAGCGCGGCGAGTGCTTCCTCGTCATCCGAGTCCATCACCGAGGCAGGCAAATCGCCGAACACCTTGCGCCCGGTGGACGTGCACCCGTCGAACTGCCCCTCCGCAGCCGAAAACGGTGGCCGGAAACACCCAGCTGTTGTTGGAGGGGCTGTCGCGGAGAACCTCTACTATTTTTCCGGCGGGGAATGGCTATCTAGCAGTGAAGGGCGGCGGGCGGCGCCGGGATATAGCTAGTGGCGACCGAGGGCCCGGGGGTGGAAGGCGGGTCGGGAAAGAAAATCTTGATTTTTCGCCTGACGGTGTGGGCCAGCCGCGCTTTTCCCTTGCGCCAGAGCCCCCGATCGCCCCTAGTGCGCCGGGTTCGGCCTGCGGCCACCGGGCGGAAAAAAAGGGCCGAACCGGCACTTTTCGTCGTCCTAGGGGCGCGACTGATCGTTTTTTGGCGTCGGCGCCGAAAAAGTGGCCTGGGGGGCCTGTTGGGGGCGCGGCTGGAGATGCTCTAATTCGTGAGCAGAGTTTTATCCCACGCCAATTCCCATCATATGCCAAATAAGGGAATCGGAGTAAAAATCTACTTCCCATGTCTAATCCCTCCATAAACATCCTTGTACAAATTCCCATTCCCATGCCCAAGTGTTTACCAAACAGGCTAGGGTTAGGCGACTGATGTTGTTGTTCATGCTATTTAGTGTTTCCAATATGTTCGACATATGCATGCTAGTGGTTGCGTTTATCATGATTTAGTATATGGAAAATGTTTAAACTCTACTGGATGATTTCTTCGTTCGCGTCAACCTCCTCCCTCGGCTGCCACGTGCCCCTTGGTTCAACGCGTCTCTATCCTCTCGCAGAAATTGATAATTCTATACACACGTACTATTAGAGCAACTCCAATGGGGCAACCCATTTCGTCCACTGCTGTCCGTTTGGGTCGGCGCGGACAGAAAAATCGACCAAACGCGCCGACCCAAACGGACGGGCGTTCGCTTTTCATCCGCGAGCGACCCATTCCCGGCCCATTTTTGGGCCGGATTTGTGTCGGCACGGACACGCGACGGACGCGCGCACGCTCGCCTTCTCCTCTCCCTGGGCCCGCTGATCGGTGGCTCATTGGCCTCCCCCCCCCCCCCCAGCAACCCTCGCCCGCCTCCTTCATCGCCGACGCCCTTTTTTGTCGGCGACTCTGCCAGCTGCCGCCGCCTCCACATCCGTCCAGCAATGCCGCTCACTCCCCCCGTCACCCCGCCACCGCCGTCTTGCCGCTAGGGAGCAAACTGTTTCCTACCACCACTCCCCCAACCGCACAGCCGCCCGCGACCAAGAGGCCGCCTCGCCGCGCCGGCCAGATCCTCACTGGCATGCTCGTCGGACGCCGGCCCACTCGTCGGAAGTCGGCAGGGCAGCTAGCTGGTCCGTGCGCGCCGCGACTCCCTTCGTCGGCCGTCTCCTTCTTCGACGCTCGCAAGTTATTCGACAGTTTGCCAAGGTATGAAAATGGACTCCGCTGATGAGTTCTTTTTCCACAATTTCCTTTGCGACTCCGACGATTCGTCGTCCGACGACGAGGAGGAGATATTGGCTGCCGTGTTGGTCCATCACCACCTCAATAGCTAGCGGCCGTTGTTTCGTGGCTCCATTCCAGGCCACCTTCCGGCGTTGAATCGCAACCGAGAGAGCGGGCATTTCCTTCTTTGGAAGGACTACTTTGATACAACAAACCCGTTGTTCAAACATCATAAATTCCGCCGCCGTTTCTGTATGAGTAGGCATGTTTTCAACCGTATTAGAGAGGGAGTGGTCGGCTATGATGACTATTTCGAGTGCAAAGAGGATGTCGTCGGCAAGATTGGTTTCTCCTCTTATCAGAAATGCACTGCCGCCATCCGAATGTTTGCATACGGAGTGTCTGCTGATCTCATTGACGAGTACGTTCGTATGAGCCAGTCTACATGTTTAGAGTCCCTGTACAAGTTCTGCAAGGCTGTTATTGCTGTGTTTGACCCTGAGTACTTGAGAGAGCCGACGGCTGAAGATACAGTCCATTTGTTGTCGATCAATGCCAGAAGGGGCTTCCCAGGGATGCTTGGCAGCATAGACTGCATGCACTGGGAGTGGAAGAACTGTCCTTCTGCTTGTCAAGGGCACTATAAGGGACATGTCAGGGCTTGCACTGTCATCCTAGAGGTTGTGGCGTCTCAAGATCTCTAGATCTGGAACTCTTTCTTTGGCATGGCTGGATCACACAATGATATCAACGTGCTTCAGCGCTCGCCGGTGTTTGCTAGGCTTGCCGAAGGCAACAACCCACCGGTGAACTTTACTGTCAACGGCCACAACTACGACAAAGGATACTACCTGGGTGACGGTATCTATCCTCAGAGGACCACTATTGTCAAGACAATACCCAACCCTGTCGGAGCGAAGAGGAAAAGATTTACCCAGAAGCAAGAGAGTGCCAGGAAGGATGTCGAGCGTGCCTTTGGTGTTTTGCAATCTCGATGGGGCATCGTTCGATATCCTGCTAATACCTAGAGCACGCAGAAACTGTGGGAGGTGATGACTGCTTGTGTGATCATGCACAATATGATCGTAGAAGACGAGCGCCCAGAACGTCTGTACGATCAAGGGTTTCAGTTTCAGGGTGAGAATGTTGCGCCTGAGCATGGAGTAGCGGCAACGTTTGAACAATTCACCCAATTTCATGAAGACATGCGTGATTGGGAAACTCACGTGCAGCTGTAAAATGATTTGGTTGAGCATATGTGGACTCATGTTGGCAACCAATAGATGTATCTTCTTTTATTTGACTGCAAAACTATGTGAAACATTTTAATTTGTATCCGGCTTGTAAAACTATAATATTTTTATTCGATAAAACTATGTTATTTGACAATATGTTTGAATGCAAATCAATGTAAATATTGGACGACCAGCCGGCCACGCCGGCACATATGGATCGGTGCATTGGGTGCGCTGTCGACCCAAACCTAAAAGAGGATGCACGCAGGGCGGGCGGCCGACCCAAACAAACAAAAAGCGGACGAAATTGCCGTCTGTTTGGGTCGGCCCGTTAGAGTTGCTCTTACATCGTTTTACGGATCTTTTCTGTTAACTAATCTTCTCCCCCTTATTTTCAGAGAGCGTGGGCCAATCAAATCATCCCAATTAAGGCCTTCTTTGGTTTGAAGGAATTTCATAGAAATTCTATAGGATAAGATTTTTTTTCCTTTAGATCCCTTTGATTCATAGGAATGGATTCTTATTCCTACGTAGGATTGGTTCCTATCCTCCACATTTTATAAAAAAATAAAAATGAGCCTAGACTCAATGGAAAAATTCCTTTGGTGTCAACCAAATGACATCTTGTTTCCTATTCCTATTCATAAAATTTGAGATACATGTCGTCTCATTTCCTATATAGCAATGCTACACTCACGGGCTGTGTTTTTACTGGATTCACGGACTGTCCTAGTTGTGATCTTTTGATTGGATAGAAATTAGGATGAGGGGCCCACCCCCACTGAAAATCAGGGGGGAGAAGATTAGTTAAGGAAAGAGCCCGTGGATGGCTCGTAAAGGTCCGTGCGTTTAGAATTATCGTTTCCTATAAGATTTCTATTTCTATGATAATCCTATCATGTGAACCACACTTCGTGAATCCGTATTTTTCGTCTGTGCGTGTAGCATTGCCGGGCAGAAACAACGCCAGCCATCCATCCCCATCTTATCCACTCGGGTCCTCTCTCCTTCCTCAGCCCCTCTCGTTCTCCACCATCACAAGGCTAGCCACCAACGGCTAGCTGCTCTCGTTATCCACCATCAGCCACCGGTCGTTGCAAGAGCGGACACACAGTAGTGCGAGACGCGACTGCCAGCGGTGCTGCAGATGAGTGTGCAGCCGGCCGGACCCGGGGTCGCAGCGGTGCTGCAACGAGGGGTCAACGTGCTCCATTCATGCTTCAAGCGAGCGACGCGGTGGCTCGCCGGTTTTTCCAACAGAACCCTTGCTGCGAGGAGTAGCCGATGTGGCTTCGTCAAGTTGCACGGTGCTCCAACGGAGCGTTGCCGGAGACCGTAAGTGCTCCAATGGAGCATCGCGGGGGGACCATTGATGCAACAACAAAACATCGCTGGAGACCGTCGCCGTTGTGCGCTACGTTGCATTGGAGCTTCACCGAAGTCACCGGAGTTGCATTGGAGCTCTGCCGGAGTTACATTGAAGCTTCACCGGAGTCGCCGGAGTTGCATTGGAGCTTCGCCGGACGCCGGCAGTTTGACATGAAAACTGCCGGGGTGCAGCCGCGCTACGGCGAAGCTTACTGGTTACTGCTGCTGTGGGGTTGCTGTCATCCAAAGGACCAGCAGCGCGCTTATCCAGAAAGAAATCATTCCGCTGATTCGTAGCATTGGCCTTCGTATATTCTTGAATTAATCATACAAAATTACCTTATAATTTTCCAACATTGTGCTCGTCCACCTCACTACTGTGATCGCGTGTGTTGTGTTAGATCTTAGATCCATTTTCTAACTGGTCATCTCCGACGCGGCGACGCCATTTCTGCTCTGCCCAGCCACCACCACCTCCTCTTCCTCCTTAAACCGCGCGTACACGTCCCCCGCGTAGAATCCCCGAGTCCTCCACGCCAGCACCAGCGTCACGGCCGCGGCGGCCACCGTCACCGCCGTTATGACCAAGAACGACTCCTTGTAGCACCGGACGCCGATGCAGGTCACGAGCCTCTTCCCGGACGCCGATGCCACGGCGTGTCCGCCACCCTGCCGCGCGGCCTCGCGGTCGTACATGCGCCCGGCGACGCGCACGTTGAGGACGTACGACCCCACGGGGCTCGCCGTGCCGCACAGGTTGTAGAGCGTGGAGTAGTACCTGAGCCCGAACAGCTCCGACACGCTCGCCAGGATCAGCGGCTGCGCGGCGCCGAAGCAGAACCCGATGATCACCGACGTCACGTACAGGGAGCCCGGCACGCCGAACGATATGAGGAGGTGGCCCGGGACGGTGAGGAGCAGGACGACGGCGAGGACGAGCGGGCGCGGGAGGCGGTACCGCGCGAGGAGCGCCTCCGACGCGAAGCCGGAGGCGACCCGGCCGAGGTAGTTCCAGATGCTGATGAGGGAGACGAAGGTGGCGATGCTGCGCTGCGGGTAGCCCAGCGACTCGCCGATTTGGCCCATGTTGTCGATGGCCGTGAGGGTGCCGCCCATGCCGAACACCGTGGCCGTGAACAGCAGCAGCATGTCCACGCTCACCAGCGCCTGAAGGATCGTGTAGTCGTCACCAAGCGGTGGCGGCCTCAGAGCCCGCACCACCCTCGACATCAGTGTAGCCGCTGGCCTCTCCACAACGGCCGCTGGCTCTTGTGCCGGCGTCCGCGGTTTGGTGGCCACGGTCACCACGGACTGCGCTTCCAGCGTGCTCTTGAACAGTGCGGCCTCCTCGCGCAGGACCACGGTGAATGGAACAAGAAGCATTGCGAGCACGACGGCGGCGCTGACGCCAAACTCGGCTCGGGTGAACAAGAACCTCTTCTGCAAGATGATGACGACCATGAGGTAAGCGGCGAGAGCGAGCGACACGTACAGGAAGCCGCAGAACGCGCGGTACTCGCGGCGCGCCGCCACCGGGGAGCGCGGCGAGCGAATGATCCGTATTGTGCCGAGAAAAGCCACGGAGACGGCGGCGGGGAGCCAGCCAACGAGCAGTATGAGCGGCCTGGTGTCGCCGCCACCACCGCCGTAGAAGGCGAGGTAGAGCTGGGTGAAGATGGCTCCGCTGAGTCCGACGAAGCCCTTGAGCAGGCCGAGAATGACGCCACGGCTCTCGGGGAAGTTCTTGACGCAGGTGACGAGCGCGCCGGTGTTGGCGAAGGCCTGCGAGTTGGCGCCGACGGCGATGTAGATGCAGACGAGCCAGAGCGGCGGCCTGGCGCGGACGACGCCGGCGACTGAGAGGTAGAGCATGAGGTATCCCCCCAGGTTCATTGCGGCGCCGATGGCGAGGACGAGCCATGGCGGGGCGACCTCGGCGATGAGGCCGGCGTGGATCCCGACGTTGGCGCCGACGTCCTTGAAGAAGCCGACGGTGTTGAGCTGCTCCTGGGTGTAGCCGAGCGTGGCCTTGATGTCCTTGGAGTAGACGGCGAAGATGTACGTCGCCCCCGCCGCGGACATGATGAGGAAGGAGCCGTACGCCATGAACCACCTCCCGCGCAGCACGTGCGCGGCGAAGGCCCTGGCCGCGGCCGCCATGGCGAGATGCTCTGCCTGTTTCCGTGCTTGGCTTTTTGGGAGATCACAATGCTGGAGTGGAGGGAAATGCGAAAGCTGGAATGATGTTTGTACGCGTGTTAAGGGAGCGGTTAATGTAGCACTTATTTGTTAGTGGAAATTAAGCACAAGTTAGTTCAAAAGTTGGAGAAGAAATTTACGGGTTGGTCTTCTGTTGAGAGTGACGTGGTATATATATAAGTAGCCTAGATTTGAATTTTGTTGCAATAGCTATGCGTAAGTTCCCTAAATTTTAATTTGAAGCCAGTCGATTCCAGAGAGAAGAGGAGGGGAGGCCTCGAGACGGCGAAGGGAGTGCCGTGATGATCATCGTTGAGGCTCGAGGCTTGAAGCTGTAGGGGGATGGGAGCGGCGCAGCGCTAGTGACGATACGACAGCAGCGTCGCTGGTGGAGGCGAGTCAAAAGCTTGACAGTTCAAGTGCGGGGTATGACTGCCGGCATCAAGAAAGAAGAGGAGGTGCGAGGTTTAGACCCTGTTCGGCAACCCTCTACTCCCCCACTGTGGACCGAAGCGCCGTTCTTGCCACCCCTAGATTATAGCTGCATACCGCTCCGCTCCGAAGCGGAGTTGCAGAGGGGAGGGAGTCCGAGTGGGCCCTTAGAGGAGTGGCGTTGAGCGGTTGTAGAAAATAGCTAGGAGTGCAGAAGCATCACCGCCCGCGGTAACGGGAGCGAACATTCGATCGACGGTTTGTGAGTGGGAGGGTTGGAGGAGGAACATAGAGGGGAAAAGGAAGGCGATGAAGGTCAATCGTTGATTCAAATTCCATGGCCGGAAAAATCAAATGCCCTGAATTTTTATTTTCGGGCGGTCTGACATACAAGTAGGCCCCGAATCTTGGACCGCGCCAGCGTTGATTTTGGTTTGAGCCCGATCGATCTCATTGGAGGAAAAACTTATCAAACTCTTTTGGCCATGTGAGCACGCCATCTGGAGTAGCAAAACGAAATTAGTTTAGGACCTCGATCGTGCAGTTTGGTCTCGTTGCACATGGCACCGGACTGCTCGAGCAAATCGTGGGTTTGGCTTGGCTTGGGTCCCTCATGTGCCGTGACCGTGATTCCTGGCGGAGTGGTGGTAAATTTGATAAATTTGATCTGTGGACGAAATCAAATCATAGAATGAACTGTTTGTGAAACTATTTCACGCGTCTGATCTTTTTGTGTGACGCCCGACACGAAGGCGTCACACTACATTGTGCAACGCCTCACAGATAGGTGCTACACGCCTGGCCAACGTTGCACCCCAAACTGCCTAAAAATTGCTAAGTCATTGTGCAGAGCCTACGAGCTAGGCGCTGTACTGTATAGTGTGACGCCTAACTCGCAGGCGCTGCACTAGTGGTTGCACTACAAAATGAAGCAACCACTAGTGCAACGCCTAGAAGCTAGGCGCTGCACACTAACTTAGTAATTTTCGGATCACATGGGTGTGACGCTGGCCAGGCGTGTAGCGTCTATCTATGAGGCGTTACACGGTGTAGTGTGGCGCCTTTGTGCCGGTCATCATACAAAAAATAATTTCACGGACAGTTTATTCTGTGATTTGATTTTGTTCATAGGTTAAATTTGTCAATTTTGCCCGGAGTGGCGGTACAAGAATCAAGCAATATCCACTTGACACCGCAGACAAATCCCATCACCTTTTGCTCGCTCGATCTGCTGGCTAATCATGTTTCCTAGGTGTTCGTGCATCCCGTGCGTGCCGAGCTAGACGTGCTAGCCAAGGTGGGTGGGAGCGTGCAGTGAGTTGCCGAGCTAGAGGCCCGCCCCTTTCTATGCTGCTATAGCCAAGGTGGGAGGTGTGTGGTACGATGGTTGGTCTGGCAAAGAAGTGCTATGCCGATACACGCCTATACCGAACACTATTAGAATCGCCGATTAAAAAAATGCGCGTGCTCTGTTCAAGGATGTTTCTTCCCGTCGCTTGTGCTTCTTCTTTGAATCTAACTTTTTTATCTTAAGGTAATGTCATTAGGAGTCATAAAATTTGTGTCGCATGTTCAGTTTGGTGCTAGAACTTTTTCAAAAATACGGTTTTGTGGTCATCTAACTTGACTCAAGCGTGCAGATACGGTCATAGTACGTGCATGCGGGCATATGCATGTATATGACATCACATGTCGGGGAGTGATGGTGTTGGACCTGACGTATTTTTACAGAAAAGACCTTCAGATTATGTCTATTCATGGGAAAAGTCGACTGTAGTACTGCACATATATTTGAAAATTAAAAATATATATATGTTCAGTCTTGAACTCATGACCAACTGTTTTGACAGAGGACATTACAACCACTACAACGTTCAAATCTGAATATGTATAACGACAATATATGTACTGGAATAGAACACACGTGGAGGTTAAATGGGCTGCGTATATTGCGGCCCATTTTGCACGCGGTATGTTTTTGTAGATATTTGTAAAACCTGGTGTTATATAAGTGTGTGAATTATATATATTTGCACATGTTTTTTAAGATAAAAAATATTTAGTAAAATATTTTATAAATCTGAGTATTGTATAAACATGTTTGTATTCATAATTTTCTATAATTTAAATATAAGACACAAGTGTATATTTTTTGGATCCATTAAAAAAATATTTAATAAGCATTTTCAATGTCTGTACTAACTAAATATATTTTATATAATACAAATGTTTATATATAAATATTTTTATTTTCTAATCATCATTTGTATGTATAGTATTTTTAACACACAAATATGAAGTCCTTATCAATAATAAACATCCCGACCTAGATTGTGTAGTGCCTGAAGGATTTTTGTTGTAAACAGTTGGTGACTTGTTCGACTTCTGGCATGTTTCCATTTTTGTTGTGTTGTTATTTTTTGCATATATGTGCAGTGCAGTACTGGTCGGATTTTTCTTCCACAAATAAAAAATGTGAAGGTGTTTTGTGTAAAAATACATCACACACTCACTAATAAGTGCGGTCTGACACATGGATACGCCCGCATACACATACTATGACCGTATTGTTGGAAATATGCCCTAGAGGCAATAATAAAAGCATTATTATTATATTTCCTTGTTCATGATAATTGTCTTTATTCATGCTATAATTGTGTTATCCGGAAATCGTAATACATGTGTGAATAATAGACACCAACATGTCCTTAGTAAGCCTCTAGTTGACTAGCTCGTTGATCAACAGATAGTCATGGTTTCCTGACTATGGACATTGGATGTCATTGATAACGAGATCACATCATTAGGAGAATGATGTGATGGACAAGACCCAATCCTAAACATAGCACAACGTCGTATAGTTCGTTTGCTAGAGTTTTCCAATGTCAAGTATCTTTTCCTTAGACCATGAGATCGTGTAACTCCCGGATACCGTAGGAGTGCTTTGGGTGTGCCAAACGTCACAACGTAACTGGGTGACTATAAAGGTATACTACGGGTATCTCCGAAAGTGTCTGTTGGGTTGACACGGATCAAGACTGGGATTTGTCACTCCGTATGACGGAGAGGTATCACTGGGCCCACTCGGTAATGCATCATCATAATGAGGTCAAAGTGACCAAGTGTCTGGTCATGGGATCATGCATTACGGTACGAGTAAATTGACTTGCCGGTAACGAGACTGAACGAGGTATTGGGATACCGACGATCGGATCTCGGGCAAGTAACATACCGATTGACAAAGGGAATTGTATACGGGGTTGCTTGAATCCTCGACATCGTGGTTCATCCGATAAGATCATCGAGGAACATGTGGGAGCCAACATGGGTATCCAGATCCCGCTGTTGGTTATTGACCGGAGAGTCGTCTCGGTCATGTCTACATGTCTCCCGAACCCGTAGGGTCTACACACTTAAGGTTAGGTGACGCTAGGGTTGTGGGGATATGTATATGCAGTAACCCGATGAGATCCCGGACGTCACGAGGAGTTCCGGAATGGTCCTGAGGTAAAGAATTATATATAGGAAGTGCTATTTCGGGCATCGGGACAAGTTTCGGGGTCACCGGTATTGTACCGGGACCACCGAAAGGGTCCCGGGGGGTCCACCGGGTGGGGCCACCTGTCTCGGGGGGCCACATGGGCTGTAGGGGGTGCGCCTTGGCCTACATGGGCCAAGGGCACCAGCCCCAAGAGGCCCATGCGCCTAGGGTTTCAAGGAGGGAAGAGTCCCAAAGGGGGAAGGCACCCCTAGGTGCCTTGGGGAGGAGGGATTCCTCCCCTTGGCCGCACCCCCTAGGAGATTAGATCTCCTAGGGCCGGCTCCCCCCCCTTGGCCCTCCTATATATAGTGGGGAGATGGAGGACTTCTTACCTTGATCTTTGGTGCCTCCCTCTCCCTCTCCAACACATCCTCCTCCTCCATAGTGCTTGGCGAAGCCCTGCCGGAGTACTGCGGCTCCATCAACACCACGCCGTCGTGCTGCTGCTGGAGCCATCTTCCTCAACCTCTCCTTCCCCCTTGCTGGATCAAGAAGAATGAGACGTTATGCTAACCGTACGTGTGTTGAACGCGGAGGTGCCGTCCGTTCGGCGCTAGGATCTCCGGTGATTTGGATCACGTCGAGTACTCCTTCCTCATCCCCGTTCTTTGAACGCTTCCGCGCGTGATCTACAAAGGTATGTAGATGCAATCCAATCACTCGTTGCTAGATGAACTCCTAGATGGATCTTGGTGAAACCGTAGGAAAATTTTTGTTTTCTGCAACGTTCCCCAACACGTATCTGAACGCTTGAAACAAGTTAGGTGACCACAAAACCGTATTTTTAAAGTTCTAGTACCAAACTGAACATGCGACGCAAGCTCTATGACTCCCGATGATATTACCACTTTTATCTTCATACCCATCTGATGGAACATGGCGTCTTTTGTAAAAACTTAAAACACGAGAGAAAAAGTAAAACCTAAGAGGAATTGTATAGGCAACTCTAGCAGAGTCATCATGGCGACAGCCTCCATAATGCATATGAAAGCGTGTTTCATATGTATATGGAGGTTGAAGCCGTGTAAAGTCAGAATCACTGTTGTATCAGCCTTTGAAATTTTCTGCTATATAGAACCCGATTGTCATTGATTAGAAGATGTCTTCCTTCCCCACCTCAACAGTGGAAGTCTTTCCGTATAAGATTTTCAACATCAATTTCAACAAGGATTTCAAGAAGGGTTACGATAGCGATTTGAACAACCTAATACCAAGATTCTCTACTAATTGAACTACGACTCTTCCTCCTCTTTGAAGTGACCTTGCAGGCATGAGGCTTCGACTGCCACGACTTTGGGATAAGGCCACATCCTTGATGGCCAGCGTGAATGTACCGTTCCTTTGTCATGGAGGTCGTCCACATGCAGTCAAAGTAATCGAGGGCGACGGGTAGGTGGGTGTGGTCGATGGCTGATTCATCCTTATGATGTGAGTTGCCATTAACCCAGTTGAAGTAGTGCCACACCCTCTACCAGAACTTTCTCTCGGCACGGTCCTCTTTGGTCTCGCTAACAAAAGGTCAGCAGGGAGGATGCGGCCGCACCAACATACTCAATGGGGGTTATTGTGGCAGTGACGGGGAAGGACGAAGAAAGGGGTGGGGGTGGTGGCCTGCTTAGTGTGTGTGTGTGTGTGTGGCGGCGACGATAATGGGGTTTTATATATCCGCGAAGGGGTGCACTCTGGTGGAAAATAGGGACTAATTTAACTTGTGCGGGCGGGAAACGAGTGTGAAACATGACGGCCTCCATTAATTGGTGTTCTTTCTAGCAGACAAGTGTTATCAACATTGGTTGTGACGTTACGGTAGCTGTACAGATGACCACGCCATTAACCGGGCTACATGCGAGAGGACAAGGTCATACTGAAACTTCCCTCCCGCGTGAGTGGTTGGTAGATGACATGTGCTTCAAACCAACGGCCACAACCTCCAAATATGGAGTCTCCCGAATATGGAGTATCCTCTATAAATTATGGTGACTCAGAGTCTTAGAACAACTCTCTGCTAGAGTCCATTTTTTGGTCAAAATCATTGGCGGTTATTATGCTGTGCGACCCGATATGGCAACTCTGGTAGAGTTGCTCCAACCTGACAACCACATTATATATTTCAGTTTTTGAACGTCTTCTTATAATTTAGAAATATTCAATGATCTCTTAAATAAAGATTTCAGTGAACATACAAAATATATTTTACTTAAATATATCAGGATGGAACTTCGGTAGCATCATAGGATAGAAATCTTACTTTGCTGCTACTTTCTATATGTATTCTCACAAAACTGAAACAACCATACAAGTTTATAGAGCCAAGGCGTGATCAGGTTTAGTACAAATATAGTTCGTGAGGTTTATTTAAATGTTAAACATAAATCATACTACCTTTGTACCAAAATACAAGATGTTTTTGCAGTTCAATTAGTAGTATAACTTTTTTTGAGGAAAATTAGCAGTAGTACAAGTTTATAGAGCCGACTAGACATGGTAGTTAGGGCCTCAAACAAACATATCCTTTATTGATAGAGCCAGCTAGAGCACCTTTATTGATAGAGGTGTTAGGGCGTCAAACAGATCTTCATGGATAAATCATCTTCTTTTTGCTGATGATAGCCTCATTTTTATCAAAGCTAATGGAGCGAGTTCTGACAAGCTCAATGAGATATTGAATATTTACGCAGCTTGTTCAGGTCAGTGTGTTAATAAAGACAAGAGTGCAGTGTACTTTACCCCTAGTACTCCTGCAGCGAGAAGACATGAGATCAAGCATCGTTTGGGCATCCTTGTTGAGGCATTTAGTGACAAATATCTCGGTCTCCCGACTACTGTGGGAACGATCACGAGTGGTACCTTTGAACATATTTGTGATCGGGCTAGAAGTAAATTGTTTGGTTATTCAGAGAGGGACTTGGCATGTGCTGGTCGTGAGGTTCTACCCAAATCGGTGATTCAAGCTATTCCGACGTTCAGCGTGACTTGTTTCCGCTTGACAAAGAAGGTGCTCAAGAAAATTACTTCTTGGTATGGCCAGTATTTTTAGAGTAGCAACATTGATCGTAGGTCTATGCATTGGGTCTCCTGGGCTAAACTTGCATCCCCGAAAGTAACTGGTGGGATGGGGTTCCGGGACCTCGAGGCGTTCAACTTAGCGCTACTCGGCAAACATGGATGGAGATTTATGATGAACCCCGGATCTCTGTGTGAAGGAAATATGCCCTAGAGGCAATAATAAAGTTGTTATTTATATTTTCTTATATCATGATAAATGTTTATTATTCATGCTAGAATTGTATTAACCGGAAACTTAGTACATGTGTGAATACATAGACAAACAGAGTGTCCCTAGTATGCCTCTACTTGACTAGCTCGTTGAATCAATGATGGTTATGTTTCCTAACCATAGACATGAGTTGTCATTTGATTAACGGGATCACATCATTAGAGAATGATGTGATTGACTTGACCCATCCGTTAGCTTAGCACGATGATCATTTTGTTTTGTTGCTATTGCTTTTTCCATAACTATACATGTTCCTATGACTATGAGATCATGCAACTCCCGAATACCGGGAACACTTTTGTGTGCTACCAAACGTCACAACGTAACTGGGTGATTAGCCTTGCAAGCAATGTAGCTAATGACTTAGTTATGGGATTGTAGCATTACGGAACGAGTAAAGAAGACTTGCCGGTAACGAGATTGAACTAGGTATTGAGATACCGACGATCGAATCTCGGGCAAGTAACATACCGATGACAAAGGGAACAACGTATACCGTTATGCGGTTTGACCGATAAAGATCTTCGAAGAATATGTAGGAACCAATATGAGGATCCAGGTTCCGCTATTGTTTATTGACTGGAGATGAGTCTCGGTCATGTCTACATAGTTCTCGAACCCGTAGGGTCTGCACGCTTAACGTTCGGTGACAATCGGTATTACGAGTTTATGTGTTTTGATGTACCGAAGGTAGTTCGGAGTCCCGGATTTGATCATGGACATGACGAGGAGTCTCGAAAATGGTCGAGACGTAAAGATCGATATATTGGAAGCCTATATTTGGATATCGGAATGGTTCCGAGTGGTTCGGACATTTTTCCGGAATACCGGGAGGTTACCGGAACCCCCCAGAGAGTATATGGGCCTTATTGGGCCTTGGTGGAATAGATGAGAGGGAAGAAAAAAGAGGGAGGCGCGCCCTTGGGGGGACCTTTCCTTCCTCCCTCTTTCCTCTTTCCTTCCTCTCCTACTCCAACTTGGAAGGGCTCCTGCTTCTATTAAGAAAGGGGGAATCCTACTCCCGGAGGGAGTAGGACTCCCCCAGATAGGGTAGGCATAAAAACCGAGGAACTAAAGACCGAACCAAAGCCAAAACCGAAAAAAACGAATTTTTGGTTTTTGGTACTCGTAATGAAAATTTCGATTTTTACTTTTGTTAACCGAACTGACTTTGATCGGTTCGGTATTTGATTGGTAACCGAACGAAAAAACGAACATGTACGCACTGCAGCGCTGCAAGAGTTTCTCCCGTGCCCACGTCGCTAAAAGGACGCGCCAGGTGTGTGCGTGTGGCGGGAATATCACTTCCATGGGCCCAGCCAACAACCTGCATGCACGCACCTTTTTTGGGCTTTTTTATGGTACTGCACAGCCCATATAGACTTCCTTTACGTGGGAGTGGGAAGCTAGCAGGACGTGGAGTCCTCGTCCTTTTAGTCCCACCTCGGCTGGCCACAAGAAGGAGCATAGGAAGCTCGGTTATAAAAGGGTAGGTTGCAGAAGGTACCAGCCACGCACGGCCATGAGCTAATCTTTCGGTGTATACGGTAGAAACCGAATACCAAACCGATTTATCGGTTCACCGAAGTTCTGTTGGGTTGACACGGATCAAGACTGGGATTTGTCACTCCGTATGACGGAGAGGTATCACTGGGCCCACTCGGTAATGCATCATCATAATGAGGTCAAAGTGACCAAGTGTCTGGTCATGGGATCATGCATTACGGTACGAGTAAAGTGACTTGCCGGTAACGAGATTGAACGAGGTATTGGGATACCGACGATCGGATCTCGGGCAAGTAACATACCGATTGACAAAGGGAATTGTATACGGGGTTGCTTGAATCCTCTACATCGTGGTTCATCCGATGAGATCATCGAGGAACATGTGGGAGCCAACATGGGTATCCAGATCCCGCTGTTGGTTAATGACCGGAGAGTCGTCTCGGTCATGTCTACATGTCTCCCGAACCCGTAGGGTCTACACACTTAAGGTTAGGTGACGCTAGGGTTGTAGGGATATGTATATGCAGTAACCCGAATGTTATTCAGAGTCCCGGATGAGATCCCGGATGTCACGAGGAGTTCCGGAATAGTCCGGAGGTAAACAATTATATATAGGAAGTGCTATTTCGGGCATCGGGACAAGTTTCGGGGTCACCGGTATTGTACCGGGACCACCGGAAGGGTCCCGGGGGTCCACCAGGTGGGTCCACCTTCCCCGGGGGGCCACATGGGCTGTAGGGGGTGCGGCTTAGCCTACATGGGCCAAGGGCACCAGCCCCAAGAGGCCCATGCGCCTAGGGTTCAAGAAGGGAATAGTCCCAAAAGGGGAAGGCACCCCCTAGGTGCCTTGGGGGAAGGGATTCCTCCCTTGGCCGCACCCCCTAGGAGATTAGATCTCCTAGGGCCGGCGCCCCCCCCCTTGGCCCTCCTATATATAGTGGGGAGATGGAGGACTTCTTACCTTGATCTTTGGTGCCTCCCTCTCCCTCTCCAACACATCCTCCTCCTCCATAGTGCTTGGCGAAGCCCTGCCGGAGTACTGCAGCTCCATCAACACCACGCCGTCGTGCTGCTGCTGGAGCCATCTTCCTCAACCTCTCCTTCCCCCTTGCTGGATCAAGAAGAAGGAGACGTTACGCTGACCGTACGTGTGTTGAACGCGGAGGTGCCGTCCGTTCGGCGCTAGGATCTCCGGTGATTTGGATCACGTCGAGTACGCCTTCCTCATCCCCGTTCTTTGAACGCTTCCGCGCGTGATCTACAAAGGTATGTAGATGCAATCCAATCACTCGTTGCTAGATGAACTCCTAGATGGATCTTTGGTGAAACCGTAGGAAAATTTTTGTTTTCTGCAACGTTCCCCAACAGTGGCATCATGAGCTAGGTCTATGCGTAGTTCTCTTGCACGAGTAGAACACAATTTGTTGTGGACGTTGATGTTGTCAACTTTCTTGCCGCTACTAGTCTTATCTTGCTTCAACGGTATTGTGGGATGAAGCGGCCCGGACCAACCTTACACGTACGCTTACGTGAGACCGGTTCCACCGACTAACATGCACAAGTTGCATAAGGTGGCTGGCGGGTGTCTGTCTCTCCCACTTTAGTTGGAGCGGATTCGATGAAAAGGGTCCTTATGAAGGGTAAATAGAAGTTGGCAAATCACGTTGTGGCTTTCACGTAGGTAAGAAAACGTTCTTGCTAGAACCCTATTTCAGCCACGTAAAACTTGCAACAACAATTAGAGGACGTCTAACTTGTTTTTGCAGCAAGTGCTTTGTGATATGATATGGCCAAAGTTGTGATGAATGATGAATGATCTATATGTAATGTATGAGATGTTCATGATATTGTAATAGGAATCACGACTTGCATGTCGATGAGTATGACAACCGGCAGGAGCCATAGGAGTTGTCTTTATTTTTTGTATGACATGCGTGTCATTGAGAAACGCCATGTAAGTTACTTTACTTTATTGCTAAACGCGTTAGCCATAGTAGTAGAAGTAATAGTTGGCGAGCAACTTCATGGAGACACAATGATGGAGATCATGATGATGGAGATCATGGTATCATGCCGGTGACAAGATGATCATGGAGCCCCAAGATGGAGATCAAAGGAGCTATGTGATATTGGCCATATCATGTCACTATTATTATTTGATTGCATGTGATGTTTATCATGTTTTTCATCTTGTTTGCTTAGAACGACGGTAGTAAATAAGATGATCCCTCATAATAATTTCAAGAAAGTGTTCCCCCTAACTGTGCACCGTTGCGACAGTTCGTTGTTTCGAAGCACCACGTGATGATCGGGTGTGATAGATTCTAATGTTCACATACAACGGGTGTAAGACAGATTTACACATGCAAAACACTTAGGTTGACTTGACGAGTCTAGCATGTACAGACATGGCCTCGGAACACAGAAGACCGAAAGGTCGAGCATGAGTCGTATAGAAGATACGATCAACATGAAGATGTTCACCGACGTTGACTAGTCCGTCTCACCTGATGATCGGACATGGCCTAGTTAACTCGGATCATGTTATACTTAGATTACAGGAGGGATGTCTATCTAAGTGGGAGTTCATTGAATAATTTGATTAGATGAACTTAATTTTCATGAACTTAGTCTAAAAATTTTACAATATGTCTTGCAGATCAAATGGCCAACGTAGTCCTCAACTTCAACGCGTTCCTAGAGAAAACCAAGCTGAAAGACGATGGCAGCAACTACATGGACTGGGTCCGGAACCTGAGGATCATCCTCATAGCTGCCAAGAAAGATTATGTCCTACAAGCACCGCTAGGTGACGCACCTATTCTCCCTGCAGAACAAGACGTTATGAACGCTTGGCAGGCACGTACCGATGACTACTCCCTCGTTCAGTGCGGCATGCTTTACAGCCTAGAGCCGGGGCTCCAAAAGCGTTTTGAGAGACACGGAGCATATGAGATGTTCGAAGAGCTGAAAATGGTTTTCCAAGCTCATGCCCGGGTCGAGAGATATCAAGTCTCCGACAAATTCTTCAGCTGTAAGATGGAGGAAAATAGTTCTGTCAGTGAGCACATACTCACTATGTCTGGGTTACATAACCGCTTGACTCAGCTGGGAGTTAATCTCCCGGATGACGCGGTCATTGACAGAATCCTTCAGTCGCTTCCACCGAGCTACAAGAGCTTTGTGATGAACTTCAATATGCAGGGGATGGAAAAGACCATTCCTGAAGTATTTGCTATGCTGAAATCAGCAGAGGTAGAAGTCAAGAAGGAACATCAAGTGTTGATGGTCAATAAAACCACTAAGTTCAAGAAGGGCAAGGGTAAAAAGAACTTCAAGAAGGACGGCAAGGGAGTTGTCGCGCCCGGCAAGCAAGCTGCCGGGAAGAAGCCAAAGAATGGACCCAAGCCCGAGACTGAGTGCTTTTATTGCAAGGAAATTGGTCACTGGAAGCGGAACTGCCCCAAATACTTAGCAGACAAGAAGGCCGGTAAAACGAAAGATATATGTGATATACATGTAATTGATGTGTACCTTACCAGTACTCGTAGTAGCTCCTGGGTATTTGATACCGGTGCAGTTGCTCACATTTGTAACTCAAAACAGGAGCTGCGGAATAAGCGGAGACTGGCGAAGGACGAGGTGACGATGCACGTCGGGAATGGTTCCAAGGTCGATGTGATCGCCGTCGGCACGCTGCCTCTTCATTTATCTACGGGATTAGTTTTAAACCTCAATAATTGTTATTTAGTGCCAAGTTTGAGCATGAACATTGTATCAGGATCTCGTTTAATTCGAGATGGCTACTCATTTAAATCCGAGAATAATGGTTGTTCCATTTATATGAGAGATATGTTTTATGGTCATGCTCCGATGGTGAATGGTTTATTCTTAATGAATCTCGAGCGTAATACTACACATATTCATAGTGTGAGTACCAAAAGATGTAAGGTTGATAATGATAGTCCCACATACTTGTGGCACTGCCGCCTTGGTCACATAGGTGTCAAACGCATGAAGAAGCTCCATGCTGATGGACTTTTAGAGTCTCTTGATTACGAATCATTTGACACGTGCGAACCATGCCTCATAGGTAAAATGACCAAGACTCCGTTCTCAGGAACAATGGAGCGAGCAACCAACTTATTGGAAATCATACATACTGATGTGTGCGGTCCAATGAGTGTTGAGGCTCGCGGTGGCTATCGTTATGTTCTCACCCTCACTGATGACTTAAGTAGATATGGGTATGTCTACTTAATGAAACACAAGTCTGAGACCTTTGAAAAGTTCAAGGAATTTCAGAGTGAGGTTGAGAATCAACATGACAGGAAAATCAAGTTCCTACGATCAGATCATGGAGGAGAATACTTGAGTCACGAGTTTGGCACACACTTAAGAAAATGTGGAATAGTTTCACAACTCACGCCGCCTGAAACACCTCAGCGTAATGGTGTGTCCGAACGTCGTAATCGCACTCTATTGGATATGGTGCGATCTATGATGTCTCTTGCCGATTTACCATTATCTTTTTGGGGCTATGCTTTAGAGACTGCCGCATTCACTTTAAATAGGGCTCCGTCGAAATCCGTTGAGACGACACCGTATGAATTATGGTTTGGGAAGAAACCTAAGCTGTCGTTTCTAAAAGTTTGGGGATGCGATGCTTATGTCAAGAAACTTCAACCTGAAAAGCTCGAACCCAAGTCGGAAAAATGCGTCTTCATAGGATACCCTAAAGAAACTATTGGGTATACCTTCTACCTCAGATCCGAAGGCAAGATCTTTGTTGCCAAGAATGGATCCTTTCTAGAGAAAAAGTTTCTCTCAAAAGAAGTAAGTGGGAGGAAAGTAGACCTTGATGAAGTATTACCTCTTGAACCGGAAAATGGCGCAACTCAAGAAAATGTTTCTGAGGTGCCTGCACCGATTAGAGAGGAAGTTAATGATGATGATCAAGATACTTCTGATCAAGATCCTACTGAAATTCGAAGGTCCACAAGGACACGTTCCGCACCAGAGTGGTACGGCAACCCTGTCTTGGAAATCATGTTGTTAGACAACGGTGAACCTTCGAACTATGAAGAAGCGATGGCAGGCCCGGATTCCGACAAATGGCTAGAAGCCATGAAATCCGAGATAGGATCCATGTATGAAAACGAAGTATGGACTTTGACTGACTTGCCCATTGAGCGGCGAGCCATAGAAAATAAATGGATCTTTAAGAAGAAGACAGACGCGGATGGTAATGTGACCATCTATAAAGCTCGGCTTGTCGCTAAGGGTTATCGACAAGTTCAAGGGGTTGACTACGATGAGACTTTCTCACCGGTAGCGAAGCTAAAGTCCGTCCGAATCATGTTAGCGATTGCCGCATTCTATGATTATGAAATATGGCAAATGGACGTCAAAATGGCATTCCTTAATGGTTTCCTTAAGGAAGAATTGTATATGATGCAGCCGGAAGGTTTTGTCGATCCTAAGTATGCTGACAAGGTGTGCAAGCTCCAACGCTCGATTTATGGGCTGGTGCAAGCATCTCGGAGTTGGAACATTCGCTTTGATGAGATGATCAAAGCGTTTGGGTTTACGCAGACTTATGGAGAAGCCTGCGTTTACAAGAAAGTGAGTGGGAGCTCTGTAGCATTTCTCATATTATATGTAGATGACATACTTTTGATGGGAAATGATATAGAACTCTTGGATAGCATAAAGGCCTACTTGAATAAGAGTTTTTCAATGAAGGACCTTGGAGAAGCTGCTTATATATTAGGCATCAAGATCTACAGAGATAGATCAAGACGCCTCATAGGTCTTTCACAAAGCACATACCTTGAGAAGATATTGAAGAAGTTCAATATGGATCAGTCTAAGAAGGGGTTCTTGCCTGTGTTACAAGGTGTGAAATTGAGCTCAGCTCAATGTCCGACCACGGCAGAAGATATAGAAGAGATGAGTATCATCCCCTATGCCTCAGCCATAGGTTCTATTATGTATGCCATGCTGTGTACCAGACCTGATGTAAACCTTGCCGTAAGTTTGGTAGGAAGGTACCAAAGTAATCCCGGCAAGGAACACTGGACAGCGGTCAAGAATATCCTGAAGTACCTGAAAAGGACTAAGGAAATGTTTCTCGTTTATGGAGGTGACGAAGAGCTCGTCGTAAAAGGTTACGTCGACGCTAGCTTCGACACAGATCTGGATGACTCTAAGTCACAAACCGGATACGTGTATATTTTGAATGGTGGGGCAGTAAGCTGGTGCAGTTGCAAGCAGAGCGTCGTGGCGGGATCTACATGTGAAGCGGAATATATGGCAGCCTCGGAGGCAGCGCATGAAGCAATTTGGGTGAAGGAGTTCATCACCGACCTAGGAGTCATACCCAATGCGTCGGGGCCGATCAAGCTCTTCTGTGACAACACTGGAGCTATTGCACTTGCCAAGGAGCCCAGGTTTCACAAGAAGACAAGGCACATCAAGCGTCGCTTCAACTCTATTCGTGAAAATGTTCAAGATGGAGACATAGATATTTGTAAAGTACATACGGACCTGAATGTAGCAGATCCGTTGACTAAACCTCTCCCTAGAGCAAAACATGATCAACACCAGAATTCCATGGGTGTTCGATTCATCACAATGTAACTAGATTATTGACTCTAGTGCAAGTGGGAGACTGTTGGAAATATGCCCTAGAGGCAATAATAAAAGCATTATTATTATATTTCCTTGTTCATGATAATTGTCTTTATTCATGCTATAATTGTGTTATCCGGAAATCGTAATACATGTGTGAATAATAGACACCAACATGTCCCTAGTAAGCCTCTAGTTGACTAGCTCGTTGATCAACAGATAGTCATGGTTTCCTGACTATGGACATTGGATGTCATTGATAACGAGATCACATCATTAGGAGAATGATGTGATGGACAAGACCCAATCCTAAACATAGCACAAGGTCGTATAGTTCGTTTGCTAGAGTTTTCCAATGTCAAGTATCTTTTCCTTAGACCATGAGATCGTGTAACTCCCGGATACCGTAGGAGTGCTTTGGGTGTGCCAAACATCACAACGTAACTGGGTGACTATAAAGGTATACTACGGGTATCTCCGAAAGTGTCTGTTGGGTTGACACGGATCAAGACTGGGATTTGTCACTCCGTATGACGGAGAGGTATCACTGGGCCCACTCGGTAATGCATCATCATAATGAGGTCAAAGTGACCAAGTGTCTGGTCATGGGATCATGCATTACGGTACGAGTAAATTGACTTGCCGGTAACGAGACTGAACGAGGTATTGGGATACCGACGATCGGATCTCGGGCAAGTAACATACCGATTGACAAAGGGAATTGTATACGGGGTTGCTTGAATCCTCGACATCGTGGTTCATCCGATGAGATCATCGAGGAATGTGGGAGCCAACATGGGTATCCAGATCCCGCTGTTGGTTATTGACCGGAGAGTCGTCTCGGTCATGTCTACATGTCTCGAACCCGTAGGGTCTACACACTTAAGGTTAGGTGACGCTAGGGTTGTAAAGATATGTATATGCAGTAACCCGATGAGATCCCGGACGTCACGAGGAGTTCCGGAATGGTCCTGAGGTAAAGAATTATATATAGGAAGTGCTATTTCGGGCATCGGGACAAGTTTCGGGGTCACCGGTATTGTACCGGGACCACCGAAAGGGTCCCGGGGGGTCCACCGGGTGGGGCCACCTGTCTCGGGGGGCCACATGGGCTGTAGGGGGTGCGCCTTGGCCTACATGGGCCAAGGGCACCAGCCCCAAGAGGCCCATGCGCCTAGGGTTTCAAGGAGGGAAGAGTCCCAAAGGGGGAAGGCACCCCTAGGTGCCTTGGGGAGGAGGGATTCCTCCCCTTGGCCGCACCCCCTAGGAGATTAGATCTCCTAGGGCCGGCTCCCCCCCCTTGGCCCTCCTATATATAGTGGGGAGATGGAGGACTTCTTACCTTGATCTTTGGTGCCTCCCTCTCCCTCTCCAACACCTCCTCCTCCTCCATAGTGCTTGGCGAAGCCCTGCCGGAGTACTGCAGCTCCATCAACACCACGCCGTCGTGCTGCTGTTGGAGCCATCTTCAACCTCTCCTTCCCCCTTGCTGGATCAAGAAGAAGGAGATGTTATGCTGACCGTACGTGTGTTGAACGCGGAGGTGCCGTCCGTTCGGCGCTAGGATCTCCGGTGATTTGGATCACGTCGAGTACTCCTTCCTCATCCCCGTTCTTTGAACGCTTCCGCGCGTGATCTACAAAGGTATGTAGATGCAATCCAATCACTCGTTGCTAGATGAACTCCTAGATGGATCTTGGTGAAACCGTAGGAAAATTTTTGTTTTCTGCAACGTTCCCCAACACGTATCTGAACGCTTGAAACAAGTTAGGTGACCACAAAACCGTATTTTTAAAGTTCTAGTACCAAACTGAACATGCGACGCAAGCTCTATGACTCCCGATGATATTACCACTTTTATCTTCATACCCATCTGATGGAACATGGCGTCTTTTGTAAAAACTTAAAACACGAGAGAAAAAGTAAAACCTAAGAGGAATTGTATAGGCAACTCTAGCAGAGTCATCATGGCGACAGCCTCCATAATGCATATGAAAGCGTGTTTCATATGTATATGGAGGTTGAAGCCGTGTAAAGTCAGAATCACTGTTGTATCAGCCTTTGAAATTTTCTGCTATATAGAACCCGATTGTCATTGATTAGAAGATGTCTTCCTTCCCCACCTCAACAGTGGAAGTCTTTCCGTATAAGATTTTCAACATCAATTTCAACAAGGATTTCAAGAAGGGTTACGATAGCGATTTGAACAACCTAATACCAAGATTCTCTACTAATTGAACTACGACTCTTCCTCCTCTTTGAAGTGACCTTGCAGGCATGAGGCTTCGACTGCCACGACTTTGGGATAAGGCCACATCCTTGATGGCCAGCGTGAATGTACCGTTCCTTTGTCATGGAGGTCGTCCACATGCAGTCAAAGTAATCGAGGGCGACGGGTAGGTGGGTGTGGTCGATGGCTGATTCATCCTTATGATGTGAGTTGCCATTAACCCAGTTGAAGTAGTGCCACACCCTCTACCAGAACTTTCTCTCGGCACGGTCCTCTTTGGTCTCGCTAACAAAAGGTCAGCAGGGAGGATGCGGCCGCACCAACATACTCAATGGGGGTTATTGTGGCAGTGACGGGGAAGGACGAAGAAAGGGGTGGGGGTGGTGGCCTGCTTAGTGTGTGTGTGTGTGTGTGGCGGCGACGATAATGGGGTTTTATATATCCGCGAAGGGGTGCACTCTGGTGGAAAATAGGGACTAATTTAACTTGTGCGGGCGGGAAACGAGTGTGAAACATGACGGCCTCCATTAATTGGTGTTCTTTCTAAGCAGACAAGTGTTATCAACATTGGTTGTGACGTTACGGTAGCTGTACAGATGACCACGCCATTAACCGGGCTACATGCGAGAGGACAAGGTCATACTGAAACTTCCCTCCCGCGTGAGTGGTTGGTAGATGACATGTGCTTCAAACCAACGGCCACAACCTCCAAATATGGAGTCTCCCGAATATGGAGTATCCTCTATAAATTATGGTGACTCAGAGTCTTAGAACAACTCTCTGCTAGAGTCCATTTTTTGGTCAAAATCATTGGCGGTTATTATGCTGTGCGACCCGATATGGCAACTCTGGTAGAGTTGCTCCAACCTGACAACCACATTATATATTTCAGTTTTTGAACGTCTTCTTATAATTTAGAAATATTCAATGATCTCTTAAATAAAGATTTCAGTGAACATACAAAATATATTTTACTTAAATATATCAGGATGGAACTTCGGTAGCATCATAGGATAGAAATCTTACTTTGCTGCTACTTTCTATATGTATTCTCACAAAACTGAAACAACCATACAAGTTTATAGAGCCAAGGCGTGATCAGGTTTAGTACAAATATAGTTCGTGAGGTTTATTTAAATGTTAAACATAAATCATACTACCTTTGTACCAAAATACAAGATGTTTTTGCAGTTCAATTAGTAGTATAACTTTTTTTGAGGAAAATTAGCAGTAGTACAAGTTTATAGAGCCGACTAGACATGGTAGTTAGGGCCTCAAACAAACATATCCTTTATTGATAGAGCCAGCTAGAGCACCTTTATTGATAGAGGTGTTAGGGCGTCAAACAGATCTTCATGGATAAATCATCTTCTTTTTGCTGATGATAGCCTCATTTTTATCAAAGCTAATGGAGCGAGTTCTGACAAGCTCAATGAGATATTGAATATTTACGCAGCTTGTTCAGGTCAGTGTGTTAATAAAGACAAGAGTGCAGTGTACTTTACCCCTAGTACTCCTGCAGCGAGAAGACATGAGATCAAGCATCGTTTGGGCATCCTTGTTGAGGCATTTAGTGACAAATATCTCGGTCTCCCGACTACTGTGGGAACGATCACGAGTGGTACCTTTGAACATATTTGTGATCGGGCTAGAAGTAAATTGTTTGGTTATTCAGAGAGGGACTTGGCATGTGCTGGTCGTGAGGTTCTACCCAAATCGGTGATTCAAGCTATTCCGACGTTCAGCATGACTTGTTTCCGCTTGACAAAGAAGGTGCTCAAGAAAATTACTTCTTGTATGGCCAGGTATTTTTAGAGTAGCAACATTGATCGTAGGTCTATGCATTGGGTCTCCTGGGCTAAACTTGCATCCCCGAAAGTAACTGGTGGGATGGGGTTCCGGGACCTCGAGGCGTTCAACTTAGCGCTACTCGGCAAACATGGATGGAGATTTATGATGAACCCCGGATCTCTGTGTGAAGGAAATATGCCCTAGAGGCAATAATAAAGTTGTTATTTATATTTCCTTATATCATGATAAATGTTTATTATTCATGCTAAAATTGTATTAACCGGAAACTTAGTACATGTGTGAATACATAGACAAACAGAGTGTCACTAGTTTGCCTCTACTTGACTAGCTCGTTGAATCAATGATGGTTATGTTTCCTAACCATAGACATGAGTTGTCATTTGATTAACGGGATCGCATCATTAGAGAATGATGTGATTGACTTGACCCATCCGTTAGCTTAGCACGATGATCATTTTGTTTTGTTGTTGTTGCTTTTTCCATAACTATACATGTTCCTATGACTATGAGATCATGCAACTCCTGAATACCGGAGGAACACTTTGTGTGCTACCAAACGTCACAACGTAACTGGGTGATTAGCCTTGCAAGCAATGTAGCTAATGAGTTAGTTACGGGATATAGCATTACGGAACGAATAAAAAGACTTGCCGGTAACGAGATTGAACTAGGTATTGAGATACCGACGATCGAATCTCGGGCAAGTAACATACCGATGACAAAGGGAACAACGTATACCGTTATGCGGTTTGACCGATAAAGATCTTCGAAGAATATGTAGGAACCAATATGAGGATCCAGGTTCCGCTATTGTTTATTGACTGGAGATGAGTCTCGGTCATGTCTACATAGTTCTCGAACCCGTAGGGTCTGCACGCTTAACGTTCGGTGACAATCGGTATTACGAGTTTATGTGTTTTGATGTACCGAAGGTAGTTCGGAGTCCCGGATTTGATCATGGACATGACGAGGAGTCTCGAAATGGTCGAGACGTAAAGATCGATATATTGGAAGCCTATATTTGGATATCGGAATGGTTCCGAGTGGTTCGGACATTTTTCCGGAATACCGGGAGGTTACCGGAACCCCCCAGAGAGTATATGGGCCTTATTGGGTCTTGGTGGAATAGATGAGAGGGAAGAAAAAAGAGGGAGGCGCGCCCTTGGAGGGACCTTTCCTTCCTCCCTCTTTCCTCTTTCCTTCCTCTCCTACTCCTACTTGGAAGGGCTCCTGCTTCTATTAAGAAAGGGGGAACCCTACTCCCGGAGGGAGTAGGACTCCCCCAGATAGGGTAGGCATAAAAACCGAGGAACTAAAGACCGAACCAAAGCCAAAACTGAAAAAAACGAATTTTTGGTTTTTGGTACTCGTAATGAAAATTTCGATTTTTACTTTTGTTAACCGAACTGACTTTGATCGGTTCGGTATTTGATTGGTAACCGAACGAAAAAAGGAACATGTACGCACTGCAGCGCTGCAAGAGTTTCTCCCGTGCCCACGTCGCTAAAAGGACGCGCCAGGTGTGTGCGTGCGGCGGGAATATCACTTCCATGGGCCCAGCCAACAACCTGCATGCACGCACCTTTTTTGGGCTTTTTTATGGTACTGCACAGCCCATATAGACTTCCTTTACGTGGGAGTGGGAAGCTAGCAGGACGTGGAGTCCTCGTCCTTTTAGTCCCACCTCGGCTGGCCACAAGAAGGAGCATAGGAAGCTCGGTTATAAAAGGGTAGGTTGCAGAAGGTACCAGCCACGCACGGCCATGAGCTAATCTTTCGGTGTATACGGTAGAAACCGAATACCAAACCGATTTATCGGTTCACCGAAGTTTCGGTTTCCTAATTTTTGGAGCCATTTTCGGTTAGCATTTTGTCTAACCAAAATTAAGAAAATACCAAAATATATTAACCGAACTTTTGGTTTATACCAAATGCCCAGGCCTATCCCAGGGCGTGCCATAGAGAGGGCCGGTCCGGGAGCACCCATGGACATACAAGTTGATCAGTTGATTTTTTAAGCCGTGTGCGGTGTCCTCCTCCACCATAATCCATCTCGATTCAAGTTGATCAGTTGATTTTTTAGCCGTGTGCGGTGCCCCCTCCACTATAATCCACCTCGATTATATCGTAGCAGTGCTTAGGCGAAGCCCTGTTCCGGTAGCGTCATCACGCCGTCGTGCTGACGAAACTCTCCCACGAAGCTCTACTGGATCGTGAGTTTGCGGGACGTCACCGAGCTGAATGTGTGCAGATCCCGGAGGTGCCGTACATTCGGTATTAAGATCAGTCGATCGTGAAGATGTACGACTACATCAATCGCGTTGTCATAACGCTTCCGCTTACGGTCTATAAGGGTATGTAGACGATACTCTCCCCCCTCGTTGCTATACATCACCATGATCTTGCATGTGCGTAGGAATTTTTTTGAAATTACCGTGTTCCCCAACACTATGCTCTAGAGTTATGAAGACCCCATATTTTCCAGATTCCGAGTTTATGAGTGCAACTATGCCCAGGACTGCTTCGCCTATTTGGAGAGCCATAGTTGCAGGTCGTGATGTGATACGTCTCCAACGTATCTATAATTTTTTATTGTTCTATGCTGTTATATTATCTGTTTTGGATGTTTATGGGTTTAATTATACATTTTTATATTATTTTTGGGACTAACCTATTAACCCAGAGCCCAGTGCCAGTTTCTGTTTTTTCCTTATTTTAGAGTATCGCAAAAAAGGAAAATCAAACAGAATCCAATTGACCTGAAACTTCACAGAACTTATTTTTGGACTAGAAGAAGCCCACGGAGTATCGAAGATGGACCAGGAGAGTCCCGGGCTGCCCATGAGGGTGGGGGGCGCGTCCACCCCCCTAGGCGCGCCCCCTTGCCTCGTGGACAGCCCGGAGATCCACCGACACACTTCTTCCTCCCATATATACCCATATACCCTAAAAACATCAGGGAGCACAATAGATCGGGAGTTCCGTCGCCAGAAGTCTCCGTAGCCACCGAAAACCAATCTAGACCCGTTCCGGCACCCTGCCGGAGGGGGAATCCCTCTCCGATGGCCATCTTCATCATTCGGCGCTCTCCATGACAAGGAGGGAGTAGTTCTCCCTCGGGGCTGAGGGTATGTACCAGTAGCTATGTGTTTGATCTCTCTCTCGTGTTCTTGAGGTGATAAGATCTTGATGTATCGCGAGCTTTGCTATTATAGTTGGATCTTATGATGTTTCTCCCCCTGTACTCTCTTGTAATGGATTGAGTTTTTCCTTTAAAGTTATCTTATCGGATTGAGTCTTTAAGGATTTGAGAACACTTGATGTATGTCTTGCGTGGGATACCCGTGGTGACAATGGGGTATTCTATTGATCCACTTGATGTATGTTTTGGTGATCAACTTGTGGGTTCCGCCCATGAACCTATGCATAGGGGTTGGCACACGTTTTCGTCTTGACTCTCCGGTAGAAATTTTTGGGGCACTCTTTGAAGTACTTTGTCTTGGTTGAATAGATGAATATGAGATTATGTGATGCATATCGTATAATCATACCCATGGATACTTGAGGTGACATTGGAGTATCTAGGTGACATTAGGGTTTTGGTTGATTTGTATCTTAAGGTGTTATTCTAGTACGAACTCTATGATAGATCGAATGGAAAGAATAGCTTCATGTTATTTTACTACGGACTCTTGAATAGATCGATCAGAAAGGATAACTTTGAGGTGGTTTCGTACCCTACAATAATCTCTTCGTTTGTTCTCCGCTATTAGTGACTTTGGAGTGACTCTTTGTTGCATGTTGAGGGATAGTTATGTGATCCAATTATGTTATTATTGTTGAGAGAATTTGCACTAGTAAAAGTGTGAACCCTAGGCCTTGTTTCCTAGCATTGCAATACCGTTTGTGCTCACTTTTATCATTAGTTACCTTGTTGTCTTTATATTTTCAGATTACAAAAACCTATATCTACCAACCATATTTGCACTTGTATCACCATCTCTTCGCCAAACTAGTGCACCTATATAATTTACCATTGTATTGGGTGTGTTGGGGACACAAAAGACTCTTTGTTATTTGGTTGCAGAGTTGTTTGAGAGAGACCGTCTTAATCCTACGCCTCCTACGGATTGATAAACCTTAGGTCATCCACTTGAGGGAAATTTGCTAGTGTCATACAAACCTTTGCATTTGGAGGCCCAACAATGTCTACAAGAAGAAGATTGTGTAGTAGACATCAAGCTCTTTTCTGGCGCCGTTGCCAGGGAGGTTAGCGCTTGAAGGTATATCTTTAGATCTTGCAATCGAATCTTTTTGTTTCTTGTTTTAGCACTAGTTTAGTTTATAAAATAAAACTACAAAAAAATGGAATTAAGGTTGCCTCATATGCTTCATCTTTTTAATATCTACCATGAAAATAAGGATTCCGATAATTGTGCTCAAGTGCTAGAAGAAGAATGCATTAGAATGTTTGGCATTAAATATTTGAATGATGAGCATGATTGCAATGTTATTAGTATGAATTCCTTGAATATCCATGATGCTAATGATATGCAAAGCCACAAGTTTGGGGAAGCTATGTTTGATGAAGATGATATTTTTTGTGCCTAAGTTTTGATGAGCAAATTTATTATGATGAAAGTATGCCTCCTATTTATGATGATTATATTGATGAAAGTGGATTTGGAGAGGTCATGACTTTATTTTGTGATGAATCCACTATTTCGGAAGAGGTTCCAATTGATTATGAGAAGAAAGTTGCTACCTATGATGATTATTGTGATGACTTTTATGCTATAAAGAATAATGATATCCATAAAACTTGTCATCATGATTTTAGTTTTCAATTGGATTATGCCTCACATGATAATTATTTTGTTGAGTTTGCTCCCACTATTATTCATGAGAAGAATTTTTCTTATGTGGAGAGTAATAAAATTTCTATGCTTGTAGATCATGAAAAGAATGCTTTATGTGATAGTTATATTGTTGAATTTATTCATGATGCTACTGAAATTTTTTATGAGGGAGGAATATATGCTTGTAGGAGTTGCAATAATATCAAGTTTCCTCTCTATGTGCTTAAAGTTTCGAAGTTATGCTTGCTTTACCTTCCTATGCAAGTTGATTCTTGTTCCCACAAGTTGTTTGCTCACAAAATCCCTATGCATAGGAAGAGGGTTAGACTTAAATGTGCTAGTCATATTCTTCATGATGCTCTCTTTATGTTTCAATTCTTATCTTTTATGTGAGCATCCTTGAAATCATCATGCCTAGCTAGGGGCGTTAAACGATAGCGCTTGTTGGGAGGCAACCCAATTTTATTTTTGTTCCTGTTTAGTAATAAATATTGCATCTATCCTCTGTTACGGTTGTGTTTTTTATGTTTTAGTTAGTGTTTGTGCCAAGTAAAGCCTTTAAGATCTTCTTGGGTGATTGTTTTTTGATCTTGATGTAAAAAATAGAAAGTATGCGCTCACGAGAATAATTTTCATTTTTTTACCAGAGAGCGATAAAATACCAATTCCAACTGCAGTAGATCAATAAACAAATTGCCCAGGACTTCCTAATTTCTCAGGATTTTGAGGGTTCCATAAGTATACGTTTGATCCAGATTACTACAGACTGTTCTGTTTTTTGACAGATTCTGTTTTCATCGTGTTGTTTGCTTATTTTGATGAATCTATGAGTAGTATTGGAGGGTATGAATCATAGAGAAGTTGGAATACAGTAGATATTACACCAATATGAATTTAGAATGAGTTCATTACAGTACCTTGAAGTGGTGTTTTGTTTTCTTTCGCTAACGGAGCTCACGAGTTTTCTGTTAAGTTTTGTGTTGTGAAGTTTTCAAGTTTGGGGCAAAGATTCGATGGACTATGGAATAAGGAGTGGAAAGAGCCTAAGCTTGGGGATGCCCAAGGCACCCCAAGGTAATATTCAAGGACAACCAAGAGCCTAAGCTTGGGGATGCCCTGGAAGGCATCCCCTCTTTCGTCTTCGTTCATCGGTAACTTTACTTGGAGCTATATTTTCATTCGCCACATGATATGTATTTTGCTTGGAGTGTCATTTTATTTTATTTTGTTTTGCTTGTTGTTTGAATAAAATACCAAGATTTGAAATTCTTAAATGTTAGAGAGTCTTCATATAGTTGCATAATTATTCGACTACTCATTGATCTTCACTTATATCTTTCGAAGTAGTTTGTCGTTGCTCTAGTGTTTCACTTATATCTTTTTAGACCACGGTGGTGGTTTTATTATATAGAAATAGATGAACTCTCATGCGTCACTTATATCATTTTGAGAGTCTCTAAACAACATGGTAGTTTGCTTTGGTTATGAATTTAGTCCTAATATGATGGGGATCCAAGAGGGATATAATAAAAACTTTCATATAGAGTGCATTGAATACTAAGAGAAGTTTGATACTTGATAATTGTTTTGAGATATGGAGATGGTGATATTAGAGTCATGCTAGTTGAGTAGTTGTGAATTTGAGAGATACTTGTGTTGAAGTTTGTGATTCCCGTAGCATGCATGTATGGTGAACCGTTATGTGATGAAGTCGGAGCATGATTTATTTATTGATTGTATTCCTTATGAGTGGCGGTCGGGAATGAGCGATGATCTTTTCCTACCAATCTATCCCCCTAGGAGCATGCGCCTAGTACTTTGTTTTGATAACTAATAGATTTTTGCAATAAGTATATGAGTTCTTTATGACTAATGTTGAGTCCATAGATTATACGCACTCTCACCCTTCCACTATTGCTAGCCTCTCTTGTGTCGTGCAACTTTCGCCGGTACCATAAACCCACCCTATACCTTCCTCGAAACATCCACCATACCTACCTATTATGGCATTTCCATAGCCATTCCGAGATATATTGCAATGCAACTCTCCATCATTCCGTTTATTATGACACACTCCATCATTGTCATATTGCTATGCATGATCATGTAGTTGATATCGTATTTGTGGCAAAGCCACCATTCATAATTCTTTCATACATGTCACTCATGAGTCATTGCACATCCCGGTACACCGCCGAAGGCATTCATACAGAGTCATATTTTGTTCTAGGTATCGAGTTGTAATTCTTGAGTTGTAAGTAAATAAAAGTGTGATGATCATCATTATTAGAGCATTGTCCCATGTGAGGAAAAGATGATGGAGACTATGATTCCCCCACAAGTCGGGATGAGACTCCGGACGAAAAAAGAAAAAAGAAAAGAAAAAAAAGAGGCCAAAAAAGAGAAGGCCAAAAAAACAAAAAACTGAGAGAAAAGAGAGAAGGGGCAATGCTACTATCCTTTTACCACACTTGTGCTTCAAAGTAGCACCATGATCTTCATGATAGAGAGTCTCTTTTGTTGTCATTTTCATATACTAGTGGGAATCTTTCATTATAGAACTTGGCTTGTATATTCCAATGATGGGCTTCCTCAAAATGCCCTAGGTCTTCGTGAGCAAGCGAGTTGGATGCACACCCACTAGTTTCTTTTATTGAGCTTTCATACATTTATAACTCTAGTGCATTCGTTGCATGGCAATCCCTACTCACTCACATTGATATCTATTGATGGGCATCTCCATAGCCCGTTGATACTCCTAGTTGATGTGAGATTATCTTCTCCTTTTTGTCTTCTCCACAATCACCATTCTATTCCACCTATAGTGCTATGTCCATGGCTCAAACTCATGTATTGCGTGAAGATTGAAAAAGTTTGAGAACATCAAAAGTATGAAACAATTGTTTGTCTTGTCATCGGGTTTGTGCATGATTTAAATATTTTGTGTGGTGAAGATAGAGCATAGCCAGACTATATGATTTTGTAGGGATAACTTTCTTTGGCCATGTTATTTTGAGAAGACATGATTGCTTTGTTAGTACCGCGCAACTTTCGTCGGTACCATAAACCCACCATATACCTTCCTCAAAACAGCCACCATACCTACCTATTATGGCATTTTCATAGCCATTCCAAGATATATTGCCATGCAACTTTCCACCGTTCCGTTAATATGACACGCTTCATCATTGTCATATTGCTTTGCATGATCATGTAGTTGACATTGTATTTGTGGCAAAGCCACCGTTCATAATTCTTTCATACATGTCACTCATGAGTCATTGCACATCCCGGTACACCGCCAGAGGCATTCATATAGAGCCATATCTTGTTCTAAGTATTGAGTTGTAATTCTTGAGTTGTAAGTAATTAAAAGTGTGATGATCATCATTATTAGAGCATTGTCCCAGTGAGGAAAGGATGATGGAGACTATGATTCTCCCACAAGTCGGAATGAGACTCCGGATAAAAAATAAAAAAAGAGAGGAAAAAGAGGCCAAAAAAAGAAGGCCCAAAAAAATGAGAGAAAAAAAGAGAAGGGGCAATGTTACTATCCTTTTACCGCACTTGTGCTTCAAAGTAAGTAGCACCATGATCTTCATGATAGAGAGTCTCCTATGTTTTACACTTTCATACTAGTGGGAATTTTACATTATAGAACTTGGATTGTATATTCCAATGATGGGCTTCCTCAAAATGCCCTAGGTCTTCGTGAGCAAGCGAGTTGGATGCACACCCACTTAGTTTCTTTTGTTGAGCTTTCATACACTTATAAGCTCTAGTGCATCCGTTGCATGGCAATCCCTACTCACTCACATTGATATCTATTAATGGGCATCTCCATAGCCCGTTGATACGCTAGTTGATGTGAGACTATCTTCTCTTTTTGTCTTCTCACAACCACCATTCTATTCCACCTATAATGCTATGTCCATGGCTCACGCTCATGTATTGCGTGAAGATTGAAAAAGTTTGAGAACATCAAAAGTATGAAACAATTGCTTGCTGTCATCGGGTTGTGGCATGATTTAAAATACTTTTGTGTGTGAAGATGAAGCATAGCCAGTAAGTCTATATGATTTTGTAGGGATAGCTTTCTTTGGCCATGTTATTTTGAGAAGACATGATTACTTGGTTAGTATGCTTGAAGTATTATTATTTTTATGTCAATATTAAACTTTTGTCTTGAATCTTATGGATCTGAATATTCTTGCCACAATAAAGAGAACTACATGGATAAATATGTTAGATAGCATTCCACATCAAAAATTCCGTTTTTATTATTTACCTACTCGAGGACGAGCAGGAATTAAGCTTGGGGATGTTGATACGTCTCCAACGTATATTTAATTTTTAATTGTTCCATGCTATTATATTATCTGTTTTGGATGTTTATGGGCTTTATTATACACTTTAATATTATTTTTGGGACTAACCTATTAACCCAGAGCCCAGTGCCACTTCCTGTTTTTTCCTTGTTTTAGAGTATCGCAGAAAAGGAAAATCAAACAGAGTCCAATTGACCTGAAACTTCACAGAACTTATTTTTGGACCAGAAAAAACCCACGGAGTATCAGAGATGGACCAGGAGAGTCCCGGGCTGCCCACGAGGATGGGGGGCACACCCACCCCCCTGGGCGCGCCCCCCTGCCTCGTGGACAGCCCGGAGATCCACCGACGTACTTCTTCCTCCCATATATACTCATATACCCTAAAAACATCGGGGAGCACAATAAATCGAGAGTTCCGCCGCCAAAAGCCTCCGTGGCCACCGAAAACCAATCTAGACCCGTTCCGGCACCCTACCAGAGGGGGAATCCCTCTCCGGTGGCCATCTTCATCATCCCAACGCTCTCCATGACAAGGAGGGAGTAGTTCTCCCTCGGGGCTGAGGGTATGTACCAGTAGCTATGTGTTTGATCTCTCTCTATCTCTCTCGTGTTCTTGAGGTGATACGATCTTGATATACCGTGAGCTTTGCTATTATAGTTGGATCTTATGATGTTTCTCCCCCTCTACTCTCTTGTAATGGATTGAGTTTTCCCTTTGAAATTATCTTATCGGATTAAGTCTTTAAGGATTTGAGAACACTTGATGTATGTCTTGCGTGGGATACCCGTGGTGACAATGGGGTATTCTATTGATTCACTTGATGTATGTTTTGGTGATCAACTTGCGGGTTCCACCCATGAATCTATGCATAGGGGTTGGCACACGTTTTCGTCTTGACTCTCCGGTAGAAATTTTGGGGCACTCTTTGAAGTACTTTGTCTTGGTTGAATAGATGAATTTGAGATTGTGTGATGCATATCGTATAATCATACCCATGGATACTTGAGGTGACATTGGAGTATCTAGGTGACATTAGGGTTTTGGTTGATTTGTATCTTAAGGTGTTATTCTAGCACGAACTCTATGATAGATCGAACGGAAAGAATAGCTTCATGTTATTTTACTACGGACTCTTGAATAGATCGATCAGAAAAGATAACTTTGAGGTGGTTTCGTACCCTACAATAATCTCTTCGTTTGTTCTCCGCTATTAGTGACTTTGGAGTGACTCTTTGTTGCATGTTGAGGGATAATTATGTGATCCAATTATGTTATTATTGTTGAGAGAACTTGCACTAGTGAAAGTATGAACCCTAGTCCTTGTTTCCTAGCATTGCAATACCGTTTGTGTTCACTTTTATTATTAGTTACCTTGCTGTTTTTATATTTTCAGATTACAAAAACCTATATCTACCAACCATATTGTACTTGTATCACCATCTCTTCACCGAACTAGTGCACCTATACAATTTACCATTATATTGGATGTGTTGGGGACACAAGAGACTCTTTGTTATTTGGTTGCAGGGTTGTTTGAGAGAGACCATCTTCATCCTACGCCTCCTACGGATTGATAAACCATAGGTCATCCATTTGAGGGAAATTTGCTACTATCCTACAAACCTCTGCACTTGAAGGCCCAACAACATTTACAAGAAGAAGGTTGTGTAGTAGACATCACGATGATCTGAAGACAAGTCTAATGAAGCGGGTCAGTGATGGTTCCACAATTTCAATTTGGCAGGACAAGTGGATTCCTGAAACTGTATCCATAACACAAATGTTTAGACTAGCAAATACGACAGTCTAGCGGGTAAGCGAGTTGATCGATATTGACAATTGGACGTGGCATCAAGAGCTGGTTCGTGATATTTTTCTGGTACCAGATGCTACGACAATCTTGAATATACCTTTGCGCAATGGTGGTGGAGAAGATTTTCAAGCCTGGGCCTTTGAACCTACAGGAAGTTATACTGTCAAAACTGCGTACCGTGCTCTCGTGAATCAAAAAGAGATTTCAGCTCGAGATGAAGGTGCAGTTACAGGTACCTCACAGACTGAACGACAGCTATCGACTTCATTGTGGGAAGTCAAAGTGATCCTTAAAGTGTGGGTTTTCTGGTGGCAAGTGTTGAACAATATCTTGTCAGTGAAAGAAAACTTGAAGCGAAGACATATCAAGGAGATCGATCGCTGTAACGTGTGTCTTGCGATTGGGGGGGGGGGGGTTTAGTGCATGTTCTGATCCATTGTACGCATGCACAGCGATTCTGGCATGAAGCACATGCCTTGTTCGATTTCCGCTTGCCGAGGCTGCACCCTGACACATGGTCACGGGATATTATTTGTGACAGACGGTTCTCGGACAATGAGCGAACAAAAATTGTTAGGGTGATGTGATCGATATGGCACTCCAGAAACAGATGGGTACAGGACCATGATCAACTTGACCCAGGTAATGTTATAAGGAGAGTTCGGAAGGCCCTGGCCTTGCTTGAGCTTCCTCAACAACATGCATCCATACTACCAGGTCACGGCTGGAGGCCTCCAAAGCAGGAAGTGATCAAAATAAACTGTGATGGGGCAATCAGTTTTGATGAGGGCAAAGGAGGTGTAATGGGTGTTGCTCGATCAGCCACTTGTCTTCTCGGAGCTTGGTGCAAACCACACGAGAGGGTGACTGATCCCCTGATCATGGAGACGCTCGCTCCGTGAGGGCGTTATTTTCGCCAACCTACGAGGCATACCACATGTGATATTGGAGACGAACAACTTGGCGTTGGTAAACCTCTGAAATTCTCGCCGCACAGGTCGCTCTGTTGTGACCCCGATACTAGATGAAATTGAAGAGCTATCTTTAGTTTTTGGTACATTTGTAGTTCAACATGTATCTAGATCAGCTAATTTGCCGGCTCATTTGTGTGCTAAGCATGCTTGCTCACTCATGGTAACCAAAAGTTGACTGGACTCTACCCCTTGTTCTTGATCAGTAGTCTCATTGCAGACTGCCGCATGAATGCCTTTGTTGAATAAAAGTTCTTAAAGTTTCCCGAAAAAAAAACTAGACGTGATAAACGACATGGTCAGAATATATTGCACCGGAAATATAGAAACATAAATGATGAATCATTTGTATTCAGAACCAATGCATTACACGTGTGGAACCAGTTTTTCCTGATCTGAGCGGATTTTTTTTCCCTGATGTGTATAGTGCTGATTCATTTTGCAGGAAATCCAGGCCGCCTATACTGTTGCTAGCAAGGCAGACAGTGTTGCAAACACTACCTCACAGGCATGTTGCAAAATCAAGGGCCGGCCTGAAGTGGGCCGTGCGTGTCTGGCCCGGAACAGCAGCGGCAGGCAGGAAGGAAGAAGGACCGAAGGAGCAGTACCAAACGTCACCGGCGGCGATGCCCAGCGCGCCACCCGTCTCCTCCGCCGTCTCCAAGCTCCACTCGCGATGCCACTCACTCTCCACCATACAGCAGCTGCACGCCCACATCCTCCACCACCACGCCCCCTTCCCGTACAACCACTTCCTCTCCAAGCTCCTATCCATCTCCTCCTCCTCCGGCGCCACCACCAGCGCCGCCGCCGCCGACTACGCGCTCCTCCTGCTCGCCTCGCACCCGGCCCCCACCGCCTTCTCCTTCAACGTCGCCCTCCGCTTCTTCGCCGCCTCGCGCCCACACACCTCCCTCCAGCTCTCCCTCCGCATGCTCCGCTCCGCGCTCCGCCCTGACGCCTACACGCTGCCATTCCTCCTCCTCGCCGCCGCACGGTGCCCCGCGCCCGCCTTCGCCGTCTCGGCGCACGCGCTCCTGCAGAAGCTCGGATTACAAAGCCACGACCACACCGTCCACTCCCTTATCACCATGTACTCCAACCTCGGCCGCCCCCGCGCCGCCCGCAGGGTGTTCGACGGAATCCTCCGGCGGGACGTCGTCTCCTGGAACTCCATGATAAAGGCGTACCAGGCGGCGGGGATGAAGGACGACGCGGCGCGCATGTTCCGCGCGATGGTCGCCGAGGGCGCGGTGGCGCCCAACGCGGTGACCGTGGCGGTCGTGCTCGCGGCGTGCAGGGACGCCGGAGACCTGGTGCTTGGCAGGTGGTTGGAGGACTGGGTGAGGTCTGCGGGGATGGAGGTGGGATCGCTCATCGGCTCGGCTCTCGTTGGGATGTATGAGAAGTGCGGAGAGATGGCGGAGGCGAGGAGAGTGTTCGATGCCATCGCTGACAAGGATAACGTCGCTTGGAATGCCTTGATCACTGGGCAAGTATCCATAGATCCACTTCGGTCCTCATTTTGAAATAATCTCTCATGAATGTAGTCTTATCTGGCGGGCCTGATCATTTGTCTATGGTGTGTATGATAACGCAGGTATGCACAGAACGGCATGTCAAAGGAAGCCATTTCCTTATTCCACAGCATGCGGCAAGCAGGGGCACGTCCAGATAAGATAACCTTGGTAGGGGTGCTCTCCGCCTGTGCTGCAGTTGGAGCTCTGGAGCTAGGCACCGAACTCGACAGCTATGCCTCACAAAGAGGCTTCTACGGCAATGTCTATGTTGGGACTGCTTTAGTGGATATGTACTCAAAGTGTGGAGATCTTACCAGAGCCATACAAGTGTTTGAGAAATTGCCATGCAAGAATGAAGCTTCATGGAATGCCTTGATTTGTGGTCTTGCCTTTAATGGGCGAGGCCATGAAGCTATTCGGCAGTTTGAACTGATGAGGAAGGAGGAAGGGCTCCGGCCGGACGATATCACTTTCATAGGAGTACTTTCTGCTTGTGTGCATGCAGGGTTACTGAAAGACGGCCGGCGTTGGTTCGATTCCTTGACATCTGAGTTCCAAATCATTCCCAAGATCGAGCACTACTCCTGCATGGTTGATTTATTGGCACGTGCCGGACATTTAGAAGAAGCATGGGATTTCATTGAGAAGATCCCTGGTAAGGCGGATGCGGTGATGTTGGGGGCTTTGCTTGCTGCTTGTCGGAAATGCAAAAATGTTGAGGTCAGTGTCAAGGTCATCAACAGGATCATGCTGCTGGAGCCCTCAAACTCGTGGAACTACGTGGTTTCATCCAAGATATATGCAAGCTCAGATAGATTAGATGACTCTGCACGGATGAGAGGGCTGATGAGAGAGAGAGGTGTCAGCAAAATTCCAGGTTGCAGCTGGCTTGAAGTTAGCGGCAGAGTTCTTGAATTCTATGCAGGGGATGAACCACAGCATGGTGCGGAGGATATGTATCAACTCCTCCACATGCTTGTTGATGAGATGAGACTGGAGGGATATGTTCCAAATCTTGATCTGGTTTAACACACAACCAGATGCAGATCAGCCTCAGTATTGCAGTCATACGTGAAAGAAAGGAGGTGACTCTTATTTTTTTCTCAGAGGAGCAGAAACATCTGCTGAAATGCTGAATATAAATGTTGGATTGCCAAGATGGAATATTGTTTTGCATTCCTTCTCTATGACTGGATACCCGGATCGAACCAGGTCTATTTTGAATCACCTATCAACAGAGATCTTTGAATTTTATGGCACCATGCTTAGTCATGTGCAATGGTTGGCTGCTTGAGCTGTGTCTATGAAAATACCTGATTCAGTTGTAGCCACCCTTGAAACTTTCAAGAGCCGATTTCAATTCGCCAATGGAGTCAATTGGTTTTGCGAGTTGTCAGAGCATGCTATATAATCACGAATATGGAAAACCATAAAGTGTCATATAAATTATTACATTGTATCATCTTCTGGCTGAACATATTCAAGACTCTAGTCTAAAAGAAAAATGAATTGGCACTCACCTAATGTTGGTGTTTTCGGAAAAATAGCATTCCAGGTGGAGTGGAGATGGGATCCAGAGGAGCTACGTTTGCTCCAAGTCAGCATTCATGCAGATTTTTTTGGGGGTAAATTCTTCAGGTAAGAATGGCATTACTGGTTTTCCCCTAATTGTCTGTGTAGATTGTAGACTTATCTTTTAAAATTGTTGCAGAGGTCAGGAGCTGGGATGTTCTTACTGCCAGTATCATCTTACATCGGTGACTATGAACAATCAATTCTTCGAAGAATGGATTGAGACAGAACTCTTTCAATCAAATACTTGTAGGGACAAACGAAAGAATGAAGGTATAATTGTGGGGTCCATTTGCCAGTCTAAAAATCCTGTACAAGTATTTTGTATTGCAAAACAGACCAAAGTATGTATCCTATACTATTTTGCTTGTTTCCAACCATGTGCGATTCTAGAAATCGATAGAATTCCCAGGGAAACCTTCTGGTTCACAATCTTTGAGTTTCTGTATCAGAGAAGACTTGTGCAATACCATACAACATCAGCATCTTCTATTTGTGCTATAGCTGGGTTGCCGTATACTGTTTACGACTTCCATGTCAATACTGGATTATGCATGTTTGCCTTATTATACAAAAGTTATATATCCTGTTGCAATATTGGGTGGGTTTATGTCCGTTGCGTGTTTTTTCACTGAATAGATTGTACGCATAATCTTGGACTGCCACTTATGCCGTCCTGGTGACTTGGGGACCAGTATGCGCTCGTGATCCTTTTTCCTTGGACAATCCGGTATGTGCTCATATCGGTATGTGCACTTTCTAGTGTCGACCAGTAATCGGATCGCTGCTCGTTTCGATGTTGACACAGAATCTTGAAGAACATAGTCCCTTGTGAGTCTATCTCACAAAAATAGCATTGATTGATGGTCTCTTTTTTTTGGGGCGTAAAAGCATTGATTGCTGATGATAACACAAGCAACAAAATTGGGTCAAGCAGAAAAGAGAGCGCAACGGACAAGGGAATGAAAGGACCAAATCTCTTTCATGCAGTCGGTAGTGGGAGCATTTGCATATTCAGGCACGCATGGCAGGCGTCCTGCTGCTGCCGCGTCCACTTCTATTTTTAGGGCATCAGATTCTACCTCATCCCAGGCCAATGGAGATTGCCGTAACCAGACGGATTCCCCCACTCAGAATCCAATCCAACAAACGTACTACACCAAACAACAAAACCCTCAATTCCACCCCGCAAGGCAGCGCAGGCGTCAAGGCTGATTCAGGTCTGGGTGTGATCTTTCTCCCTCTTTCTCTGAAGAGATGGGGGGCGCGGCGTCGAGGCTCGCCGCCCCGATAAAGCACCGGCGGGTGGAGAGGGAGCTGGACAACAAGGTGGCGGAGGCGCTGCGGGAGCGGGCCAAGGCGAGGAAGAAGACGTTCCGGTCGGTGAACAGCATCACCATGCGCCTCCCTCGCTTCAAGGACGGCCTCAAGGACATCCGGGACGTCTTCGCCCTCTACGGTACGTAAGAGCAGAAGCCACCATGCTAAGTTTAGCACCCATGGAGCTTCGGAGTTTGCATGCATTAGAAGTGTGAGCTTTCCAACTTTCAGACACGGACTCCAACGGGACGATCGACAACGAGGAGCTGCGGAGCTGCCTGAGCAAGCTCGAGGTGCGGATGTCGGAGAAGGAAGCCGACGACGTGCACCGCTACTGCGACGTCGACAGCCGCAAGGGGATCCAGTTCCAGGAGTTCGTCGTCCTCATCTGCCTCATGTACCTGCTCTTCGGCCCAAACGTCACGCGCCGGGTAGGGTAACCAACCAACCACATCTTCCTCCTGGCTGTCTGACAGGAGAATTCTTCCTGACTTCAATGGTTCACTGATGAAGCTTGTTCTATCTGGTTTGTTGTCAGGTTTCCGAGTTCGAGTCGGACAAGCTCAACTACATCTTCGACGAGCTCATCGACGCTTTCCTCTTCTTCAACAGGGACGGCGACGGCAAGGTGACCAGGAAAGACGTCACCCAGAGGATGAACGAGGAGTCTGACCGGGAGAGGACGCCCACCCACATCACCACACAGCTCTTCAGTCAGTACTCTTGTGCTGCCCCCTTTATTTCTTTTCCATGCATATAAACAAGATTCATGTGAAATTCAAACAGAAGCAGACTATAATATGTTGGTGCGTGTACCTTGTTGCAGAGGAGATGGACCTGAACAAGAACGGCAAGGTGAACCTCAAGGAGTTCCTCTTCTCCATGATCAGATGGGCAGGGCTCGAGCCCGAGGAAGGAGATGAAAGCAACGACACTTCTCTGTAGTGTAGTTTAGGCTTCTTCCCCTCATCAGTTTGTCAAAAATATAAGCAATCACCATTTGCAAGTTAATCCTTCATGTTTTATGACAAAGCACCGTCTGTTATGGTGTCATTAGTTACCCTCAGATGTTCAGGGCAGATGGAACTTCATGTATACACAGCAGACAGCATAGTGGCCAAGAGACTGCATCCCGAAAGTTTGTATAGTATGTAATAATGACCATTAATTTTATGGAACAATACAAATTTGCATCATCAATTCAAAGAAATCATCATGTAGGGTACAAAAACGATCTGTCTACATTTCCTCAGAATACCGAACAAAACTGAGAGCCCGCGTGTCATGTAACCGAGACAGGGAAGACACGCCGGACAAATTACATCAAAACTCCAGCAGAGTTATCAAGCGCCTTCTTGGCGATCTTGAATTTGCCAGCCAACTCCTTCCCTGCGTCTTTGGCAATCACATGCTGTCGGACGAACATCACGATTCCATCTCTCAAGAGCTCGAGCTCCGGGTTCCCAGCGATACGGGTAAAGACGTTCCACATAAGCGAGTCTTCTTTCTGCATCAAGGTCTCAAACATCATCCTGAAATGCATGGTCTTTTTGGGGGTCATCTCCACTGGGTTCGCCAGGTTGACAACCTTCAGTGTTGCTAGCGACAAGGAGAAGTTTGCGAGCATCTCTGCAACTAGTTTTGCAAGGTTCATGGACCGACTCAACTCCATCTCATCTAGCTCCTTAAAACGGTCCCAGATGCAGTACTGCAATGACACCAAAATAAAATAGGAATACACAAATGTTAAAATTGATACAAGTCTGATATCAATTTATCTTCATGCACACATGTTGCATCTATTAAATATCTACGAGTATATGTTAAGGAAAAGGTATACTTGCTCCGCAAACGAAGCAGTAAAGCACTAACTTGTGAGGCAGAATACCTTTACTGTAGTCTATAGATATGGAAAATTATAAGAATGCAATGTCATACCTGTAAACTGAACTTATGATTCTTATCATTGCTGCATAGCTTGGAGGCAAGGACTGTGTAATATTTATTGAAAGTCTTTTCTTGCAGACAACAGTCAACAATGACTCTCATAATTTCTCGATCCTGCACAGCAATAGAGAGAAAAAAGTTAAATAATATTGACACACGTACACACAGAAAACAGCATCTCGCAAGAAAAAAAACAATGCAGACCTGCTTCCCAGATAGGTCCAGCCTCAGGATCTTGTCAAAAGCGTCTATATAGTCTTCAGCGCTCATTATGATGCAAAAGATTGCTCTTCGTATATCTGTGTTCATCCGCTGGGCGGCTGCAAGCTGAACCAGTTTCTGTGCCTCTACAACCTCCTTGCTGATAACTGCTGCAACATCTTCAACATTGCCTGCTGTGGACGATACATCCCCTGACAACCACCACTGCCCTTTTTTCTCAGGATCCAACAGCTTACTCCATTTTAGCCCGCGCAAGAGGATATCTTCTGACTTTAGCTGCAGGCAAGCAAAAACAAAACAAATTATTAAATGAGCAGGAAAAGGTTTCTGTTCAGGCATCGGGAGATGAAGTTCTGGTACAAACCTTTTGAAGCCACTTTTTTACACGGGTATGCTGTGAAGGATCCTCTTTGGACCTTTTCTTGTTGTTCTTAATGTCACATATCGTCTCAAGCATAAACTCCATCTGCATGGCAAGTTAAACCAGATACAAAACTTAAAACTACTCCAACTTGAATTACTTTTTAAAACAGGTGCATAAAACAAGGCAACTCACTCGTTTACTATGTAGATCTGCTTTTCCATCTTCTCGGCCAGCTGAGCGCAATTTGGACTGCCTTACCGAGTTCTGAATGCTGAGTACAAAATCTTTCATTGCACCTGGGTCATCTCCCCGCAGCTTCATTCCACAGCCTGTCCACAAAGATAAAAACATATCCCGAGTTTCACTCAGAAACAGAATAACATGGGATGGTTCTATGACAGATTAACAGTTATTATGGTGTAAGATGAGTAAGGCATTGCAAAGGTTCTTTTTTTAAGCATGGAAAGACATTATAAATGCTACATACACTGCAGGATGGTTAACACTGTTGAGACATCCAGCTCTGTCAAGCGCTCGCTCAGCACTGAGAGAAGATCATACACAAGATCGCTGCAACAATAAACAAAATCATCAGAACTTACTCTGACATGTTTATATAAAAAAGAGCACGCTATAGGTTCCAGTGAGACCACAGACCATGCAATGACGTCGAATATGCACAAATAAGAGAAAAGTAACATAAGATTTCTCACTGATAACCCATCGTCTTTTGAGTACTCATCCTGTCACCAAGGGACGAAAAACTAACATAAGGAAAATATAACTAAACTGGAAACATCAAAAGATAAACATGATTTAAGTATCCTGAAACAAAGCAGATACATAGCAAGGCAGAAGGGATGGAGATATATTTAGGTAGAAAGAGACATGTAAAAGGTCCTTGTGTTATCTTAATCAGAATAGTCATACCTCAAAAGATTTCGCAAGAGAGGAAAGGATTTTGGCACTAAAGTCCATACCAACCAAGCATGTCATACCAGCAATAAAGGCTGCAAATACAGCAGCATACCTGCACAAATGAAACAACATATTTCATTAGTTCAGTTCACCAACCTCCTACCTTAGTAGAGTAGCATAACAAACAGAACAGAAGGTTTTCCCAAATGAAAGCTTTAGGATACCAATCCTTTCCAGTTTAGCATCTGCCTACACATATGTCTTAAGGTTGATCCCTCGAACTCATTCTAAAATGATTACACAGAACCATTTTGTTAAAGTCTTCATTTTTCAACAAATATTGGAACTTTTAAGCTGTGAGCATGCTAACATAATAACCAAATAAATGTGACTTATACGGAAGATCCTTAACTGTTCGTTTCCACGAGGTCCCCGGGAACAACTTGCCAAAACTTCATCACCAATTAACTGACAGCCAACACCTCGTGGAACCGACTGTTAACAGATAAATAGGAATAGAACCAGAAGTACTAAGTCATTAATCAAGCTAAAACAGAAGATCTGAAAGAAGTTTCGCAATATAGTATTAGAAGGAAAAAAGGGGGAAGATATAGGACTATACACGAAAAATTGCAGCAACTTCCTGAGTAATAGACTCCACATTGGACTCCGAAAGCCTGTTCAGAAGTCCTGATGTATACAGGAAATGAAACCATCCATGAGAATATGGTTCCAAACAAAATGGATAGAATGATAAGGAAATCAGAAATGTGTTGCATAAAACTGAAAAAAAAGGGATAGAATTGGAAGTCACACCTCTCACTCTCCGGCGTAACAGAGAGATTTCTTCTGATTCTGAACTAGAAATAGCACGGAGACTAGGAGGTACATACTTCGCCTTTGACACCGGGGGTGTTTCAACCACATTAGGCTCTTCATCCTCAGATTCGTGAACTGATACATCACTTTCTTCAGCCATTTCCACACCTCCACCACCTGGTTCCTCCGAAGCATCGTCCTTCACTTTCTTATTTTTCCTCTTTTTTTTCTTCTTGTCTACCTTATTATCATCCACTACCTTCCCACTGCCCTCCTCCATGGCATCATCTTTCACATTCTTATTTTTCCTGCTCCGTTTTTTCTTTTCTGGTTTAGTATCTTTTGTTTCACCATCCGAACCATAGTCACCGCAAAATCCGAGGTCCGCAAAAAGATCGTCCATACCATCATCTGGACCTCCCAGCTTTCCTTTCTTCACCCTGAGCTTTTTTGCAAGCTTCCTCTCCATCTCCAGATCCTCCTCTCTGCCCACGGCAGCACCACCCATCTCCATTTCAAGATACTCCTGGAATTTGGACTTGGGCTTGTGGCTATCCTCAGGCTCCCTCCTCCTCTTCTTGGGTTCTTTCTTTGGTTTTACCTCCTCTGCTGGACTAGGTTCCATGGACACCACTGCCGTCTTCTTATTTTTGCCACCCTGAATCAAGATAATTCCACCCGTCAAAATTAAAATCTTAATCTACCAAGAAATGACTGATACTCTTCTCTACTTTCTTTTAAAGATTTCGGTGCGCTCACCTGGTGCTGAACCCAAGAGAGAAACCGCAGCTTGTGCTTCTCCGATCTCGCTTCCTTTCGCTTCTCCTTGCGAGACTTCTGCTCTTCCTTTCCTGAGGAAAAGAAAAAAATACCAACAGAACAGACGGCGCTGTAAATTCACCACAGGACATGCCCGCCTTTACTGAAGATTATAGCAACAATACCAGGAAGAAATTTACCAGTCATGATTTCTCCTCCAATCTGATCCACGCTCCTGCCCTCCTTGCTTGCCACTCAGTCAGAGCTGGTAAAACAACCACAGATGATTAGCATCAGTGGTTTTTTTCTCCCTGTTATTTCTTCTGCTGAAATCACTTTCTTAATTATCAGGATTCCTTTATCCAGGTTTTCCATAATGTAGAAAGCATGATTTGTGTCACATGATGCCGCAAACCGGATACATGATTTCATACTGTTGTTTACACCTGTTAGTGGCAGACCCAGCAATTAAATGGAGGGTGTGCACACTCCAAAAGAAAAAAAAAATCAACCTAATCCAAGTGCCATACTACACTATTTGGCAAAACATAACATAAACAGCTGAAACAAGGCTCACAACATTGTAGTTTAGGAAATAAATTCCAAATTTCTTGAAATTGCCTGATTGGGGTTCATGTGAGCTCCTCTTACAAACATCCAATTTCTCATTGCACGGTTGGCTACTGGACAGCAGTGGCGGAGCTACAAACGAACTGTTGCGTGGGCCAAGCTAAAGAAGAACGTGAAAATTTTCAAATTCTGAACGTTGTCATTAGTAAGTAACCTCTGTTCCCATTTGTTATTACAAGATGAAAAGTGAGTAGATATAAACAAAAGAAGCTATACCAAAATACGTGCGGCGTGGGGTCGTGGGTCGGCCAACTCGCCGTCCGCGTGCTGCTGTGTGCCAGTGGGCTGGTCGTCCGTGGGCGGTGGGCAGCGGGCGATTTGTGCCGCTGGCCAGTGGCGGCGCCGCGGGGGCCGGCGGCTGCTGTGGCGATCCGGCGGCTTGGACGAAAGGTTAGCGAGCAGGCGGCGGCGGGGACGATGGATAGAGAAACCCTTCGGCCCCGCTTGGTTCGCCGTTTTGGGGCCCAATACACCTGTAAACTATACCCCTGTGAAATAAAAACGGGTGGGCTTCACATTTATTTTTTCAGGGGTGGGTGGGCTTCGCATAAGCCACTGGAACGGGCGCCCGTATATCTCGCCTTCAGCGAGACGGCTCGAGTTAGGCCGGCCCAGGCGCACGGGAACATTCAGCCTGGTCTTCAGTTTTGTTTTTATGCGCGTTTTTTTCGTTTTTTTATTTCCACTTAATTGCTTTTATACATCCAAATACTCTAAAAATATATTTCACAAATTACTCTACATAAAAAATTTAAAAATGTTTACCAAGAATTTAAAAATGTCAAATGTGTATAGAGAAATTTTTTATCACATATACAAAAAATGTATGCAGAAAAAAATGTATGAAATAATTTGAGCATGTATTTTAAAATAATTAATCAAGAATTTGAAAACTGCTTGAAAATGTTACTCAAGACTTTGGAAAATGTTAAATGTGTATAGAAAAAAATGTTGACCATGTATAAAAAATGATTATTTTTATCACATATGTAAAATAGTTAATCAACCATGTTAGAAAATGTTGAAAATATTTTAAAAATGTTAATCAAGCATTTGAAAAATGCTAAACGTGCATAGAAAACATGTTGACCATGTAATAAGTAATGATGATTTTTTTATCATGTACTCCCTCCGTCCCTAAATATAAGTCTTTTTATAGATTCCAATATGGACTACATATGAAGTAAAATGAGTGAATTTAGACTTTAAAATATTCTATAACATCCGTACATAGTCTATATTGAAATCCCTAAAAGACTTATATTTAGAAACGGAGAGAGTATATAAAAATGTTAATCAACCATTTGAAAAATAGTTGAACAAGTATTTTTAAAATGTTAATAAAACATTTGAAAAAAGTTAAATGTGTATAGTGAAAATGTTAACCATGTATTAAAAATATGATGAACACTTTGATCATGAATATAAAAAAGTTAATCAAGCATTTGAAGAAAATTGAACAAGTACTTGAAACAAATTTATCAAGCATTCGAAACATGTTTAACGTGTATAGATTTTCTTTATCATGTGTTAAAAAATAATTTTGTATTTGAAAAATGTTAATCATGAATTCAAAAAAATTTAAAAGTGTGTATAGACACAATGTTGACCATGTATTCAAAAAAATGTTAATCTTGTATTTGAAAAATGTTAATTAAAACTTAAAAAATATGTATGGAAATTCTTGACCATGTATTCAAAAAAGGGCAAATTTGTAATAAAAAATATTAAACATGCATTAGAAAAATATTTTTGACATATACAAAAATGCAGAGTGAAAATCAAAAGAAACATAAGAAAAAAACAACACACACAAAAAGAGGAGAAATAATAAAACCAAGCAAAAACAAAAAATCGATGAGAAACGAGAAAGAAAGGAACAAAACTTTAGGAAAAAGGATAAAAGAAAAACCCAATGAAAATTGAAAAATAAATAAAGAAAAAATGAAAAAGAAAGAAAAAACAAATTAAAAAGGAGAAAAAACCGGTGAAGAATAAAATTGGAAAAAACTTGAAAAAAAGGGACAAGAAAAGAGTGAAAACCCATATCATTTCGACTTAAGTAGTCCCGCCTTTAAATAGCACCAACTCGTGCCAAGCGCAGTTTCTTGCAGCGTCTCCTATGCCTGCGACAGCACCATTTGCCTTCAACGTTTGCGTGCCCGCACCTTGCCGACGGAGAAAGAAGTCGGCTTCATGGAGATCGACGAGGCTGCTTCCAGCATGTTCGTGTCCGCTGCCATCATCGAGGAGAGGGAGAACATGGGTGCCTGTTGCCGCTTGGGTCCCATGAAGGCCACGGGTGTCCCTGTTCCCTCTGGCTAAAGCATATTTCAGCGATTCTACTACGATGAGCGGTGTTGCCGGACATGGGGAAGCGAGCCGCCCTTTGCGTTGAAGCATATACCTCCAGGGCTCACATTAGTCCGATGAGCGGGTTGACAGACATGGGGAAGACAATGAAAATCCGCCGCGAGCGGCCATAGACTTGAGGGTATTCGTGTTGTGAGATCGGAAATCCGCCGTAGCCAGCCGTAGACTAGTTTTCCTTAGTCCGGAATAGTTTTAGTTGAAAATCGTCCAAAATGTAATGAATTTCATATGATTTTATATGAAATCCGTTGCGTTTGCATGAATTTCTTTCGGTTAGTCCCAACAATGCTTGAAATGTATGATGGCAGCGTTGGATGCCCGGCTCCCGCACCAATGTACGTGTACTGATCCTCTCCTGTCTGCGGACAGATGCTAGAGCAAAATTACGGATCAACGTTGGAGATGGCCTAAGGCACGACGACGACACGCTCCTGGCCGCGATGGTGACTCGCTCGTGACCTTGTTGACGACGTTGACCGACAGTCTTTACTTGACGGTGATGGCGACTCACTCCTGCTCCAAGTGGCCTCCTCTGATTTGCCAAGGCATCCCCTCCTCCTCTTCCCCCCCTTTCCGTTCTTAGTTGGGGGCAGAGTGCACCTCCTTGGCGACATGGTCGTCCAACTTGGTGATGATGAGTCCGAACCCTCTTGTCAGTTACAACCGGATTTATGACCTGCGAACCAAGCACATCTTATATCTTATACAATAAAAAAATACATGCGTGTATCAGTATTTTGTTGGGGCCTTGTAAAATATAGTTACAGCCGGAAAAGAAATCCAACAATCCAATCAAGGCCTCTTCCGTTCGGGGAAGGGTTTCGCTTTTGCAGGCAAGCCCCCAACTATCTGCCAGTCTCCACCCACCCCCCAGCCAGAGACCGCGAGCACGATCTGTCCGTTGCTTCGAAAACGGACGGCCGCGATCCCTTCCGTCGCCTCAGCGGGCGCGAGTTTCGGCAGTTCTCCCGGCTCTGTTTCCCTCCCAGCCTCCCAGGAGAGAGAGAGGCAGAAGCGGCGCCTAAACCCCACTCCGACTCCCGAATCCCCCGGGGAGAGGAAAAAGCCCGCATTTTTTGTCGCCGGATCCCCCGTCCGCTTCCTCCTTGCCCCCCGCTCCACCTCCCCGAACCATCGCGGAGGCGCCGCCGCTCTTGGAGTCGCCCCCCGCCCACGCCCCCGCAGATCTCCGGCGGACCCCCTGGTACGGCGGTTGTGTTTTTTATTGTTCATTCGGTTCTTTCCCCAAATGTGTGTCCCCCATCTATCTTTTCTTCTGTTTTCTTATTATTGTGGTGCTATTAAACGGATGAGGGTCTAGGGTTGGTGTTGATTGGTGAGGCGTGTGTGTGCAGATTCGTGGCTGTCTCGCCATGGACGGCGGGGAGACCCAGGTCGTGGACGACGGAGGGACGCCGCCATTGGGTGAGGTTCCTGGTTTTGTTCTTTCCATGAGCGGTTCGTGTAAATGTGCTGACCTTAGGTTTGTGGCCGCTGCGAATAGGGTCTCCTGTTAGCTCCGGCGACATGACCCAGAGCGGGGGCGAGGAGGATGACAACGGTCTGAGATTAGGGTCTCCAGTTAGCTCTGGTGACATGACGCAGAGCGGGGGCGAGGACGACGGCGACGCCGGTGTGCTGTATGGCGAGACGCAGCCACTGGACGACGACGAGGAGACCGAGGCGGTTGATGATGAATTTGAGGGGGAAGGGGAGGAGAGGATGTCTGAAGACACGCAGGTGGTGGAGGACTCAGAGGATGATGCCCGTGGCGTCGCTGGGCAGACGCAGGCAGTAGAGGAGGAGGAAGTGGAAGATGGTGACAGCACGGAGGATGAAGCTGGTGTTGGGGATAGGACCCAGTTGGTTGAAGAATGTGAGGTTGAGGATGGTGGGAGCGGCGAGACCCAGTTGGTCGAGGAATGTCAGGAAGAGGAGAGAGTAAATGATAGCAGCGATGATGAGGCTGCCGTTCAACAGGGGACGACCCAGTTGGTCGAGGAATGTCAGGAAGAGAGGGTAAATGATAGCAGCGATGATGATGCTGCCGATCAACGTGGGATGACCCAGTTGGTTGAAGACTCGGATAAAGAGATGGGTGATGATGGTGATGATGAGTTGAGCCAGGGCACTCAAGTGCAAAGTGACGATGATGGCCTGCCAAATAATGAGACAGATGTGAAGGATTATGCCGAGGATTCGGTAGATTCTGATGCTTCCACGGAAGAAGAAGCTGAGACAGGTTAGTTATCACTGGCTAACTATGCCTTTCTAGTCACATAGCTCCACATTGTCTCTGTATAATGTAAGATTCCATTAAAGTTCATTCTGGGATGTTCAATGTGCACCTTGCGGTCATTGTCCTGCGATTTTCAATAGTTATCCATGAACAGATGTGCAAAGTCAGAAGTCATACATTTGGTTGCAAACTGTACTCTGACTCAGTTGAAAATGTGGTCCCATCACGTTTTTGTTCCTGATGTTTGTTACTCCTGGCAAAGAGGTGATTAAGCTTTAGGTCTCTTGCAGTTATATCCATGATTTATTTTTTGTTGCTACAAGAGAAGTAACATGACAAATTATTGTCATTAGTAAAAAAAAAGTTCTTAATACCTCTAGTTTAACATGATAAAGATTTGCACACTTTCATTGGTTTAACCTTACTCGCCGGAGATCTTGCCTATGCTTGTATCTAATAGTTCTAGCTACTCCAAGGGTAATGCAAGTATCAGCAATTAGGCACACCATTTCTTAAGTACACATGAATGTTTTTGGACACACAAGTAATGTGGTAATTGGATCTACTTGAATATGGTTTTCTCTGGCTTTTCATCCAGAAATTTTCCATTTTGCAAAATTCTAGGCCAATAGGCTCTTGTTATACACATGTGATGTTCTGTGGGAAGCATGCTCAGTCCTGGTTGATCCTTATATTGTGAATGAAGGCTTGTAAATCATTAGTGTATTTTGTTGTTTTTCATTCAATACAGATGCCATGATGTTACACAAATCTGATACTCAAGACATCCCTTGGTCGTCAAATTTATTTTCCTGAATTAGAACATGAAGAACATTTTTGTTCATATCTTAACCTTAGTTTCCCTACTAAAATTGTAGCAATAAACTGAAATCTAGTTTTTTTTTTGTTTTCTAACATGCTCTCCTGTGACAAACATGTGATCTTGCCGCAGTCAGAAGTTTGGGACGAGGGAAAAGGCATGATTCGACCAATGGAACATTTCTCCGAACGGAAATTGTAGACAACTCTACCTCGTGTAATGCGTCCTTTGGTGATTGCCCAGGTCGTGGGATTGATGACGGGTCTTTTGGTTATGTACAGAGCCATGAAAAAGATGGGAGTAAAAGCAAAGGCAGGTGCTCAACAGCAAAGAAGCTTTTTGCTGACACAACGAACGAAGAGAATGAAATCAAGAGCAGGTGTTTGGCTGGACTAAGCTATCTCGGATCACAGGAGCCTGGTGAGCTATCTCAAGCAAATGCTTTGGACTTTGTGGAAGGGTTGATCTCAATTAATGGCGGCATATCGTCTCAAGAACCAACACCAAAAAGATTAGAAAAAGCAAAGCCACCTGTTTCAATTAAGATGGGAACTTTACTATTGGCTGAGAAGGTTGACCGGCATAGAAGTTCCAGAGGAAAGGCAGAAGTCTTTGCATGGGTGGATAGTCGCGAGGATGATGGCGGAGGTGATTTTTTCAGGAAAAACAAGGATATCTTGTTGCAACAATCAGCTGGCAGAGGGAAATCAGACATTCCCAGGCCAAAGAAGTGCTCCACAAAAATTGCACCTCCTGACAAGAAAATAATAGAGGGACACAAAAGGAGAACGAAGTCCAAACTTTGTGACAAGACTGAAACTTTACCTTCATCGGATTCGAGACTACTCAAAAGTGAGGTGAAGAGTAAGAGGGCTTCTAGAAAAAGGACTAAGAAAAACCTTTTGAAAGACTTGGATGATCATCTATCAACTGCCAAACCTATTGAAAGACAGCAGGAAAAGGTCAGTGTGGATTTGCATGATGTTGGTCAGGATACTCAAATGGCTATCGAAGCTATAGAAGCACTGGCACAAAGTTCCCCTGCTGAAAACTTGTCAGCCGAAGTTGAACCTCCAGTGAAGAGAGATCTGAGAGTTGTATCTAAAGTAGAAAAAAGTAACCCAAAGAGTGACCCTCCTAGAAAGAGAACCAGCAGCGTCCAGGAAGGTGTCACGACACGTTCTAAAAGAATAAAAGTAACTGAGATGAACCACAAACCTCAGAAAGACGTGCGACAAAATTTAGAAGATCGTGCAACAAAGACGAAACATAAGCAGGCAAAGCCAGTACCACAGAAGAATAAAGTTACGAAGATAGTTGATGGAAATAAGTATGACAGTACACCTATTGCTCATCGAACAAGGCACACTGGTAGAAATAACCTCTATGAGTCTCCTGAGTTATGTTCTAATAAGAACTTAAAGAAGGCCACTGTTGGAGAAGTAAGAAATAACCATAGTGAACATGTACTCGAGAGACCGATGATTAGTGAGAGAACCGCAGAATATGGTTCGGATTCTGTGTTAAAAGAAAACACAGAGAATACATGTGCAAATAATGCTCAGGGTCTTCAGCAAAGTACTGATGCAAGCATACGGCATACCGGTGCAAATGTTGCTCAGAACCTTGAACCATTAAGAGATGAACCAACAACTCATGTCTTCCGCAGAGAGCCCTCATCTCACCCCAAACAGAGAAGAACACCTACTGCAGTGGTACAGGCAAAGGCTCCTGCAGTTACCGAGGCTGCTACAGGTCATGATGTACAACCAGAAGTGACAAGGCCATCCAAGAAAAGACGGATTTTTATTAGCAGTTCAGAACTGCTAACGTATGCAAGGAGGGAGCGCTCTGATTGCAGATCAACTTCTTTGCTGTCTAGTATTATCACACAATCATCAGCTGCTTCTCCTGTACTTGATTCTTCATCGGGAGTTAACAGCAAAACTTCTCGTTTTAGTACCTCTGATCGGCGACAAAAGAAACCACCCGGTGTTAAGGATGCAAGCAACTCACCAAAATGTAACTCTCCAGTTCCGAATAGTGCCCTGAAAACACCTTCTAAAGTGGTAAACAAATTGTCGCCTGCTTTCAGTCCTCTAAATCCATCAAAAGCTTCGAATAGGAGCTTGTTGAAATCCTCTGTTGCCAAAGAGCTGCTGGAGTTAGATCCTGAAAATGCTCTACCAAGTCGATACCGAAAGGATTCTAGAAGAAAAGATATGACCAGTTGCAGTATTATTTTCAGCCATCATTTGGATGAGGATGTGATCAAGCGTCAGAAGAAGGTAGCCACTATATTTCTGTGTTGGTACATTCTAGTCATTAATTATTTGAAATGAGGTATAATTGTAACGCTATGTTGTAGATCTTGGCACGCTTAGGAGCCCATGAAGCACTTTCCGTTGCAGATGCAACACATTTTGTGGCGGATGGTTTTTACCGCACAAAGAATATGCTGGAGGCAGTTACACGTGGCAAACTGGTAGTGACATCAATGTGGCTTGAAAGTTGTGGAGCAGCAGGCTGTTTTGTAAACGATAAGAAGTATATTCTGAGGGATGCCAAAAAGGAAAAGGAGATGGGTTTCAGCATGCCTATATCACTGGCCTCAGCTTGCAAGAGTCCTCTGCTGTTGGTAAAGTGAATTGTATAATTTTCTTTTGCCTCAGTCTTTCCTAGATCGTTTTCTAATTATATTTATTAAAAAAATGCAGGGGAAAAGAGTGTTTGTGACACAAAATGTGAAGCCAAGTCGGGAGGTGGTGACAAGTTTGGTTTCCGCATCTTCTGGGCAGGTTATTGCCATATATTCTTTTTGAAAAATACTTGATGTTCTTTGTGTTAAATGGCATGTTTACATTGGCTGGATGATATCTAGAATCAGATGTATAGGATCTGCTTGGAACCATTTGCTAGTGTCAATTTTGCAGTCTGTATGGTAATGTCATGTGAAACCAATAAGCCTATTCTGTTCATGAATAAAGCCGTCAAAAAAATATTAGCTGGCTATCAGGCCAAATGTTTGATTAATCTTTTTGTACAAAAGGAAGATTATTTTTACTTATTTAGGTACTCTGCTTTTAGGATTCATGAAGTTACACAAAACTGCAGATCTTTACTCATTCAGGTACTCTGGTTTTAGGGTTCATTAAGTTCCAGAAAACTGCAGAATGTTTTACTTATTTAGGTACTCTGTTTTTACGAACTCGCTTTTTTACTCTTTTTCGTACCATACTCCCATATTTGCTGTGGGATCTTAACTCCTCATAATCATGCGTCCTGCTGCTTGCCACAAAGTTCTTGATTTGCAGAAAGATGCAGTTCTGTCCTTTAACTTTGTGGATTTTGTGCAGCCATTGGAGAGGATGGGTAGGTCCATAAGGAAGGAAAAGGAAGCACCAGATGACCTACTGGTCATCTCATGTGAAGAGGACTACGAAACATGCGCTCCACTCGTCGAGAAAGGTTATGATTAGTTATATCGTATATCTCACTCTGCTCCATATTTTGTCGTCCAGAATCAGAATCTGGACTGCCAGCTTATGTAAAGATGAACCTGCAGGTGTTGATGTTTTCGATGCGGAGCTTCTGCTGAACGGTATAGTCACCCAGAAGCTCGATTACGAGAGGTTTGTGACGAAACCCTGATGCTAGGCTTGTTTCAAATAATTTAAACTTGAATTTTCCCTTGATAGATAGACCAAAGCCGTTGTTTGTTGATCTGCATGCAGGCACCGCCTTTTCTTGGACCGCGTGAAGCAGACCCGCTCGACGAGGTGGCTGAAAGACGGTGCCCACGGGCGGTTTGTGCCCGTATCGAAGAGTTGATACCATAGCAGTGTAAATGTATGGTGTGGTACAGCCCATGCCTGTTTTATGCCCATCCTCGAGTTCTAGCTCGGTTGTGATTAAAATCTGTAAGTTGTAGGGTGTTTATATGTGTCTCGGTTGCTTTAAACCTTTGTTTGCATGCATCTTGGTCACGCTTGTAGCTGCTCATGAGTTATGATGGCCAGTTTCTAATGGCTGCCTTGATCCTCCTCTCTTAATACCCCCTCTGTTTTTATTTACTCTGCATATTAGCTTTGACCTAAGTCAAACTTTAGACCAAGTTCATCGAAAGCAATCTAAACTTTCACAATTAAAAATATATGTGGTATGAAAATATACCGAATGATGAGTCTAATGGTATTGACTTGGTATTGTAGATGTTTTATTTTTTGTATAAACTTGGTCAAAGTTTAGAAAGTTTGACCTGAGACAAAGCTAATATGTGAAGTAAATAGAAACGGGGGAGTAGTTATTATGGTGAAGTGGCAATCACATGAAAACCCTCACTGATAACTAATTCATCTTGATGTTCTCACTGATACCTAGTCGATAACGAAGCTGATAATTCCATCCATTTTTGTTGGGGCAGTTTTAACTTGTTCATTGAGAAGTGATCTAGCTTCTGAGATACATGACATTCTTTAAACTTGATCTTTTCCTGTTCTTCTTGGCTGGACCCTATAAATCCTTGTTCGGTTACACCCCTTCTCAAAGGGATTGAAGAGGATTGGAGGGGACTTTAACTTGTACTCCGTAGGAGATTTAATCCCCTCCAATCCATGCCCTTCCCCTGAATTCCCTATCAACCTAACAAGGTCTTAAGGTTGTCTCTGGAACCAAACACTATATCACTCGGGAATGCATCGAGGAACTATGGGTGTGTTTGGTTCAGAAACGAAGTGTAATGGAATGGAATGGTTCCGTTCCACGGGAATGGAATGGTTCCATCTCTGTGTTTAGTATGAATAATGAGGTGGAATGGAATGGTTACGTCTCAATGTTTGGTTGGTGGAATGGAATGGAATGAAAAATATTCAAATTGGTGTTTACTTTTTGTCAATATATGCAAGATTGATTGTATTTTGAGAAGCATTTCATTTAAATTCCAAAACAACATTTTCTTTTTCTTTTCATCACCACTAATTTGTAATTTGCTTCACAAATATTCCAATAAAACGACATCATTAGTCTATATATAATTTTAATGCACAAATTTACAATTGCAAAAGGCAAAAGAAAACATGTGCAAATAGACAACGAAATTTGTCATCAATCTCAATAAGCATGTACAAATAGACAGAACAATTGCAAAAGGCAAGAACCGCCGCTGGCACCCAAGCCGGCCGCCGTCGCCCGTCAAAAAAAAAGGCGCTGCTAGGGTTCGAACCAAGTACCTCTCCCGTCAAAGAACACCAGTGTAACCACGCGGCCGCCGGGAGGGATCTATTTACCTTTTAATATTTCCATCTATTATTCGTTCTCCTCCCATTTTTTTGTTCTCTTTTGTTCTTTGTCTTGTCCGATGAATTGGTTCGCAAGTACATGAACGTTTTGTTCAAATCGTGAACTTTTTTTGAAATTCATAAACTTTTTTAAAATTTTGATGAACTTTTTTTAAATTCGATGAACTATTTTTCAAATTTGATGAACTTTTTTCGAATTTCGATGAACTTTTTTCAATGTTGATGAATTTTTTCAAAATCGATGAACTTTTTTTAAAAAATTGATGAACTTTTTTCAAAATCGATGAACCTTTTTTGAATTTTGTTGAACGTTTTTCAAATCTGTGAACTTTTTCTCCAGATTCGTGAACTGTTTTTTCAAATGATGAACCTATTTCAAAATTGATAGAATTTCTTCTCAAAATGGTGAACATTTTTTCAAAATCGATTAATTTGTTTCAAAACAAATGAACTGTTCTGTAATTTATGAACTTTTTCCCAAATGTTTTGAAAAAAAATTAAAAATCAAAGCGCTACAGTAGTGTACTTAAAGTCCTTTGCCTGTATTTGGTAGTAGCGCAAAGGAGCTCAGGTGGTTACCATTCTTGTTCGCTGTTCTAACGCAGAGTTCGATACTTGCTGAGAATGAATTTAGGGTGTTTTTTTTTTTGCTTTTTTCATGCCCCTGTAGATTGTTGCTGGGCCGGCCCAGTCGGATTGGCTTCGGGCGCCGATACGAGAAACCGGCGCTGAGAGCGCCGGTTAGGAGCTCCCTTCGTTTCGGGAGGACGAGTTGGTTCCGGTCCCCGATCCAACTAAACACGAGGACGAGGCCCAGGGACGGAATGGACCCGTTCCATTCCGGCCCGTGATCGAAAGCAAACACACCCTACAATTCTCTTTCACGAGGAACTGAGGATGCAGTCTGAATGTGGCTACGAGTCGGGACCGGTGGTCCAGTCCGTTGCGTACATAGACCTTGAAAGGAAACAAGCACACTACGCCTGGGATCTCTACTCCTATAAAAATCTGAGTTGGTGATGATGATGTGCCTGCCATCTTTCATTTACAGCCATCCGATTTGCATCCAACGCGTCTGAGATAAACTATGTCAATTTTACAAATAACCCCCTGCCACTCCAGTTCAGTGTTTAGCCCATCTCTACCCCACCTCATCTAGCGCCATCTCAGAAAAGAAAGAAGGATCTGGACAGGTCGGTGCCGTCGTTAGTTCGCCCCGAGGCTCCATTGCCGACCACTACCACAAACCCCTCCTCGCTGTCTCCACCACCCCCTTCCCTGTCTCCCTGACTTCGACCTGGGTAAGTATGCTGCCGATTAGGACTGGACACGAGCCAAGCCGAATTCAGACAGAGCCATGTTAGCTCGCTCGGAAGCAGCCAGCTCGGCTGGGTGATGCCAACGAGCTGCATATGGGTGGCTCGGCTCGTTCTGCACTGGCTCTGTTTAGCCTGAGCGGCTCGTGAGTGGATGGACAAGGGAGGTGCATGCTTTGGATGTGCTGTGAGTGATGGTGGTCACCGCCGGCCACCAGGGCGTGCCCGTGTGGCCGTGACCGGCCGGTGCATGCCAGAGCAAGTGGCGGTGCGGCGTTGAGGCGGAGGGCACGCACCTGCCAACGTTGGTGAGGACGCAACACAAGCAGAGAAGAACATGGGTAGCAACGCGTGAGCATTTTGCGTGCGTGTGTGCGCTCGGCGACGAAAGCATGCCTGTGTGCGTGCGGCGGGGACGGATTATGCATGCGTTGGGAAGAAGAAGAAAAATGTAAGAGGGAGGGAGGTGCGAGCAACAGCTGTGTGCGGCGGCGGGGGGATGGATGCATCGCGTGGGTCAGTGGGTACATACTGCTCGTCTAGGTCACCAAATAAGGATAGCTTCGTATTGGGCTTGGGCTGCTCTTGTAGCCTATACATTTCGCTACTAATTTAAAAAAAATAATGGGCTGGAAACGAGCCACAGCCCCAACATTTCACCACCGGAGTCGTTCAAGCCCTAACGTTTCACTGCCTCCCCTGTATTCTTGCTTCAGCAGCCCCAACTGCGACCACAATGTCTGTGTCCTCCCCTGTCTCCTCCAACACCAACCCCCACAAGTACGTTGGTGGCTACGCCCTGCTCATCCTCGGCGGCGCAACCACCACCTACTATTATTTCCCCCTTCCCGTCAACGCAATCCATGTTGATCACACTCTCATAGATGGAACAGAGTGTGGGGAGGTGAGATGCACTGCTCTTCGCCTTCTGATCTGACAAGGACCAATGTATGGGTATTGATGAAGAAGAAAATCTTCTTCTGCAGTTGCAGATATGTAATGGTAACATATGGAAGAAATGCCTATTCTGTAGTTGCTCGGCCTGACTCAGCTCGGCACGGCAAGGATCTAATTATAGGTTCGTCCTATTTTTTTACTTGATTATTGCATAAGAAATGCCAGAAGGAAGATGGGACATGAACTTGGCTCTTGAGCTCAAATAATATCAATAAAATTTAAAGAAATCTTTTGGAAACAAACATGTAGAACTATTTGTGCAACATTTCATGAAAAAATAACATTAATGTTGGACTAGAAAAATAAACAAATCATTAAAAAAACTATTTTTAAAGCTTTTTTTTGGCAAAGCACCACAAGTGTTTTTTCTTCATGAAGTTTTGCATGCAGCTTGAACACTGGAACGTGTTTGTTTGCAAGAATAGGTTTGTTATGTTTGCTATTCTGTCTGCATTTACTCTTCACCCGGATGCTTGTGAGCTCAAAAGCAGAATGAATATATCCAAAGAAACATATTGATATTTGTTACACATGAGATGACCACCGCATAAGTTATGAAATAAACTACTCTAGATCAATGCATTTTGGTTAGCCGTGCAACACACGGGCATCTTATTAGTAGAAGAAGAATCACGTGAAGCAATCACAGGTTTCGTTCCTCTTATGAAAGAGTTGGCTTAGCTAGCACCAAGGTTGTATGACAGCACCAACTATACTTACTCGTGACTCCATACAAATGGCGTAGGCGAGCAGCTATATATACCAACATGCCCTGCCATAGTTCAATCACTCAAGCGCAGACTACTTTTGGTTTATCGAATCTTACTGTTCAAGGAGGTCTATGTAGCGAGAAATGTTTGGCGTAGACCTTCGTTTGGTAGCGAGGGATTCTCACGGGATCCCGGCCCGTTCCCTGGGTGGAAAGCCCGTGCGGAGAGTCAGCCCTGGGCCAACTGCGTGGACATTTGGACGCTCGAGTCCATGTGGTTTTCTCGGCCCAATCCCCCTTATTTCCCTGGGATCAGATCCACGACTCGCGACATCGGGAAATATTCCCCTGTTTCGCTCGCTTGCGACGCCCTCCCGCAGTTGCCTCTCCTCTCGGTAGTCTCCGCCTGCGCTTCTGTAGTGTGGGGGATTTGCACTTTCGAACCAAATGCCGATGTCAATTTCCACGGGACTTCTAGTTGGCCAAGAATATTTCAACCGGTGCATCTACTCCCTGGAAATATCCACCCTAACATCCAAATGAAGCCTACAAGTGTTATGTTTTCGTGAGATACTGGAGTAAGCCAAATAAATAAGATACATTTTTATAAATGGTGAGGCAGCCTTGATGCTCTAGGATTGGGACAGTGGTTGCCAGTTTAGGGTCGCGAACATGTCAGCCGTTGATAGTGTGACGGATGTGCAGCCAGTGAGAACGTACAGGCCCCGAAATTGAAGACCTTTCCGAGCGCTACAGATCTTGACCCACCGCCATCTGGCGTTTGGCCTATAAACCTCTTCCTTCAATGTATCTTTCCAAACCCTGGATAGACTTCGTTGGTTGCTCCCATATTATTGAAGAACTAATTGCTTATGTGTTCAATTAAAAGATAGAATTAAATGGCAAAGATAGTAAATCATGAGCCTAGTAGCAAGGAACTACGGAAAAGGACATTAGGAATGTAGTCAGAACCAGCATCACAAAACTTATGTATGTATTACCTATTGTACTAGTGCACACCATTAGGGCTGGAATTTTAACTTGAAACTTGCAAACTAAACGAGTAGCTCATGACTCGACTCCGCTTGAACTCGATGAGTAATGAGTCAAGCCGCGTTTTAATCTGAGTTTGTTAACACAATGAGTTTAACAAGCCGAGCTAACAAGTTACTCGTTTAGCTCATTAAGCTTGTTAATCAAAAGAGGTGTGAGATAAATATCAATATCGTTGTTGATTGTTGTCATTTGTGGAGTGCACCAAATATGTCTTTAATCTAAATTGTTGATTGTTGGTTTGTGAATAAAAGGTATTTTTTTTGTTATTTACGTTTATAACGAGTTAAACAAGCTAGCTGCGAGTTACACGAGTTGAGCCGACTTCGAAGTTGAGCTCTTTATGATAATGAGTTGTTAGCCGAGCTAACTCACTATCTTAACGAGGTCTAACAGAGTCGAGCCGAGCTAGCTCGACTCGACTTGAATTTCATCCCTACACACCATTGCCATGAACTAGCTAATATAAGGACACTATGTATGTCCCCATAATGTATTCAAGAGAAAGCATCACTTCGTTCGTTATATGGTGTCACTACAAATCAACACCTTTTATTCTAACCTTTATTTTAACCAGTAAATCAATTAAATGGACCAACTCTAACTAATTAATCCCAACTCTAGAACATGGGATTTTGTTGTTCTTGGGTAAATCTTTCATCTGATTCATCCAGCAAAACCTAATGGTATCACCAAGTGAGAGAATAACTATGTTGCACCTAGTGAAAGATCGTGGATGTCGCCTAGAGGGAGGGGTGAATAGGCGCTTTAAAATAATTACGGTTTAGGCTTGAACAAATGCAGAATAAACCTAGCGGTTAATTTGTCAAGCACAAACCCTACAACAACTAGGCTCACCTATGTGCACCAACAACTTATGCTAAGCAAGATAAACAACTAAGTGATAGCAAGATATATGACAAGAAACAATATGGCTATCACAAAGTAAAGTGCATAAGTAAAGGTCTCGGGTAGAGATAACCAAGGCACGCGGAGATGACGATGTATCCCGAAGTTCACACCCTTGCGGATGCTAATCTTCGTTTGGAGCGGTGTGGAGGCACAATGCTCTCCAAGAAGCCACTAGGGCCACCGTAATCTCCTCACGCCCTCGCACAATGCAAGATGCCGTGATTCTACTACGGGACCCTTGAGGGCGGTCACCGAACCCGTACAAATGGCAACCCTTGGGGGCGGTCACCGAACCCGTACACTTTGGCAACCCTTGGGGACAGTCACCGGAACCCGTCAAAATACTCGGGGCGATCTCCACAACCTAATTGGAGACCCCAACGCTTGCCTAGAGCTTTACATCATAATGATTGAGCTCCGAACACCACCAACCGTCTAGGGCGCCCAAGCACCCAAGAGGAACAAGCTCAAGGGTACCAAGCACCCAAGAGTAATAAACTTCTCAACTTGTAACTTCCACGTATCACCATGGAGAACTCAAACGGATGCACCAAATGCAATGGTAAGGGCACACGGAGTACCCAAGTCCTTCTCTCCCAAATCCTACCAAAGCAACTAATGCTAGGGAGAAAAATGAGAGGAAGAACGAAGAAGAGAACACGAAGAACTCCAAGATCTAGATCCAATGTGTTCCCCTCACATAGAGGAGAAAGTAATTGGTGGAAACGTAGATCTAGATCTCCTCTCTCTTTTCCCTCAAGAACTAGCAAGAATCATTGGAGGGATTGAGAGAAAGCAAGCTCGAAGAAGGTCAACAATGGAGGAAGAACACGAGCTCAAAAGATAGGGTACAATGGGGAAGAAGATCCCCTTTTATAGGTCCCCATGAATCTGCCCGTTATGTGCAGAAAATAGTAGGACCGGTACAACCGGTGCACGAACCGGTACAACAGGTCAAAGCAGAGGAAAAACCAACCTATAGGAAAAAGCCCTGAGCGGTACAACAGCCTGGGGAACCGGTAGTACTGGTCAAGCTGAACTAACCGGCACAACTGGTCAACAACCGCCCAAGAACCGCTCCAAAACAGAAACTAGTCCGGTGGTAGAGCGGTACATGGCCGATACAACCTTTAGACCAATTCTGGAGCGGTACAACCGCTCCAAATACCGGTTGTACCAATCAACCGGTACAACCTCTCTATGGGGCGGTACAATCTCTCTATGAAAAACAGGTAATATCAAAACAGCCACAACTTTCGCATATGAGCTCTGAATTCGACGAAATCAAGTTTGTTGGAAAGCTAAGGACAAGAGCAAACACAATCTTGATAGAAATATTAAGAAATAGCAATTGAGAAAATACACAAAATAAAATAGTGAGAACCCTTTCTCAATTAAGACTGGTAAAAACTCCAACATTGTCGTGGAATTGTCACGGCAGATATCTTAGTGTGAGGACTTAGTCGTGGAGCCATCGCGTTGAGGTTAGCTTAAAGGGGTTAATCAGGACAAAGGACACGAGGAGTTTATACTGGTTCGGCCCCTTACGATGAAGGTAAAAGCCTAGTCTAGTTTGTAGTTAGTATTGCTAGGGTTTCGATGAGCAGGGAGCGAATACGCTTGACCCGGCTCTCGATCTGTTGTTTTTCTTCTCTTAAGCCACTGCTAGGTCGTCCCCTTATATACACGGGTTGACGCCCTACGACCCTTAGAGTCCCGGCCGGTTTATATAATGTATCCGGCTCGGTGACCTTTCTTACATACTTTACAATACAAGCTTTACATACATGGCGGTTTATATCTATGGGCCTTAAGCCGCCTTTGGGTCTGGGCCCTCTACTAAGCCTACCTATGAACCACCATATGATCTTGGGCTTCATTGTGATGAATCATCATGGGGATGAGCCGGCCCCTCCTGGGCGGGTCATACCTAATAGTTATACCCCAACATTAGGCCCCGGGTTGATTTGAACTTGTTCATGTCAATCTTCAAGACTTAGAAAAATCCTTCCATATCCGCTGCAAAAACTTTGTAACCCGCCATGACGTCATCTCCAAGAATTTTGGAAACCCGCCACGACGTCATCTTTAACGGATCTTTATCTTAATGTCTTCCCAAAAATCGAGGCATCCAATTAGCTGGATAACCATCATTCGGCCTCCTCGTCTTTCGCGCCCGCCTGTTTTCCTGTATCCTTATAAATAGGACCATAGGGTCATCTCTCATTCTTCTCCTTCTCCTTCCTTCCTCCTCGCAACGCATCGTCCCACACGAACCTTGTCGCCGTCGACCTCCGTCCTCGTCCTCGACTCCGGCCGCTGCATCGCCCTGAGTAGACCAGAGAACCGCGGCGCCACTCCGCTGTTCTAACAACACTAGTAAGCTTTCCTTTCTCTGTCACAAATCTGCCATTAGGGTTTGTCGGTGTTCATCCGTATTCGTCACCGTCCTTCTTTTTCTTTGTTTAGATCCATGTATTAGATCCAAAAACCATAGGAATCTTGCGCGGTAGTAGTTTTAGCACTTGTTTTAATACTAGATCATATCCCCACCGCGACAGATCTCCTCTAGGGATCCTCTGCTTTTCCACGGTCACCTTTTGTAGATGAATTTATTCCCTTTTTTCTAAACAACGATAGATCCAAATTTGTAACCTCCATCTGCGGAAATTTGTTTATCCAGTACTTAGCCAATTTTGCTAATTTTGCTTTCGGCAACTCTTGAATATCTTAGTCATGGCGGCTTACCCTGCCGGCTTATCTTTTCTTCATATATCATTAGCCCTTGCTTAAGCCGCCATTATAAACATGCACTGTAATTGTTAACTTGCAATCCCACCAACTAATTTGAGCCGACAAATTATTTCCTTGTAGATTGTCCTTTCACCATGCTGGTGAAAACGATGACCACTTGTAATTGGGTCCCTTCCACAGTCACCGAGAGCACTTTGAAAGATTTCGTCACTGTTGGATAATTACCAGAGAAAAGTGTCATGCCTTATCGTGCTCCTGATCCGGCTGAAGAAATACCTCAACCGAAGGACGGTGAAATTATTATCTTCACTGATCATATGACCCGGGGCTTCTCGCCGCCCGGCTCAAAATTCTTTAGAGATGTTCTGCACTTTTTCAAACTCCATCCGCAAGATATCGGACCCAATTCCGTATCAAACATCTGTAACTTCCAAGTTTTATGTGAAGTTTACCTTCAAGAAGAACCTACTGTTGAACTCTTCAGGGAATACTTCTACCTGAACCGCCAGAACGAGTACACCAATGGTCCCATCTTGGAACTTGGTGTAGGGTTTCGTAGTAATTTCAAAAAAAATTCCTACGCTCACACAAGATCATGGTGATGCATAGCAACGAGAGGGGAGAGTATGATCTACGTACCCTTGTAGATCGACAACGGAAGCGTTTGGTTGATGTAGTCGTACGTCTCCACGGCCCGACCGATCAAGCACCGAAACTACGGCACCTCCGAGTTCTAGCACACATTCAGCTCGATGACGATCCCCGGACTCCGATCCAGCAAAGTGTCGGGGAAGAGTTCCGTCAGCACGACGGCGTGGTGACGATCTTGATGTACTACCGTCGCAGGGCTTCGCCTAAGCACCGCTACAATATTATCGAGGACTATGGTGGAAGGGGGCACCGCACACGGCTAAGAATATGATCACGTGGATCAACTTGTGTCTCTGGGGTTCCCCTGCCTCTGTATATAAAGGATCAAGGGGGGGGGGCTGGCCGGCCAAGGAGAGGCGCGCCAGGAGGAGTCCTACTCCTTCTGGGAGTAGGACTCCCCCCCTTTCCTAATTGGAATAGGATTCAAGGAGGGGGAAAAGAGAGAGAGAGAAGGAGGGGGGCGCCGGCCCCCTCTCTCCTTGTCCTATTCGGACTAGGGGGGAGGGGCGCGCGGCCCAGCCCTGGCTGCCTCTCCTCTTCTTCCACTAAGGCCCATTAAGGCCCATATAGCTCCCGGGCGGTTCCGGTAACCTCCCGGTACTCCGGTAAAATCCCGATTTCACCCGGAACACATCCGATATCCAAACATAGGCTTCCAATATATCAATCTTTATGTCTTGACCATTTCGAGACTCCTCGTCATGTCCGTAATCACATCCGGGACTCCGAACAACCTTCGGTACATCAAAATGCATAAACTCATAATATAACTGTCATTGTAACCTTAAGCGTGCGGACCCTACGGGTTCGAGAACAATGTAGACATGACCGAGACATGTCTCCGGTCAATAACCAATAGCGGAACCTGGATGCTCATATTGGCTCCTACATATTCTACGAAGATCTTTTATCGGTCAGACCGCATAACAACATACGTTGTTCCCCTTGTCATCGGTATGTTACTTGCCCGAGATTCGACCGTCGGTATCCTATACCTAGTTCAATCTCGTTACCGGCAAGTCTCTTTACTCGTTCTGTAATACATCATCCCGCAACTAACTCATTAGTCGCAATGCTTGCAAGGCTTAAGTGATGTGCATTACCGAGAGGGCCCAGAGATACCTCTCGACCAATCGGAGTGACAAATCCTAATCTCGAAATACGCCAACCCAACATGTACCTTTGGAGACACCTGTAGAGTCCTTTATAATCACCCAGTTACGTTGTGACGTTTGGTAACACAAAGTGTTCCTCCGGTAAACGGGAGTTGCATAATCTCATAGTCATTAGGAACATGTATAAGTCATGAAGAAAGCAATAGCAAATATCTAAACGATCGGGTGCTAAGCTAATGGAATGGGTCAATCAATTAGATCATTCACTAATGATGTGATCCCGTTAATCAAATAACAACTCTTGTTCATGGTTAGGAATCATAACCATCTTTGATTAACGAGCTAGTCAAGTAGAGGCATACTAGTGACACTTTGTTTGTCTATGTATTCACACATGTATTATGTTTCCGGTTAATACAATTCTAGCATGAATAATAAACATTTTATCATGATATAAGGAAATAAATAATAACTTTATTATTGCCTCTAGGGCATATTTCCTTCAGTCTCCCACTTGCACTAGAGTCAATAATCTAGATTATACTGTAATGATTCTAACACCCATGGAGCCTTGGTGCTGATCATGTTTTGCTCGTGGAAGAGGCTTAGTCAACGGGTCTGCTACATTCAGATCTGTATGTATCTTGCAAATCTCTATGTCTCCCACCTGGACTAGATCCCGGATGGAATTGAAGTGTCTCTTGATGTGCTTGGTTCTCTTGTGAAATCTGGATTCCTTCGCCAAGGCAATTGCACCAGTATTGTCACAAAAGATTTTCATTGGACCCGAAGCACTAGGTATGACACCTAGATCGGATATGAACTCCTTCATCCAGACTCCTTCGTTTGCTGCTTCCGAAGCAGCTATGTACTCCGCTTCACATGTAGATCCCGCCACGACACTTTGTTTAGAACTGCACCAACTGACAGCTCCACCGTTTAATGTAAACACGTATCCGGTTTGCGATTTAGAATCGCCCGGATCAGTGTCAAAGCTTGCATCCACGTAACCGTTTACGATGAGCTCTTTGTCACCTCCATATATGAGAAACATATCCTTAGTCCTTTTAAGGTACTTCAGGATGTTCTTGACCGCTGTCCAGTGATCCACTCCTGGATTACTTTGGTACCTCCCTGCTAGACTTATAGCAAGGCACACATCAGGTCTGGTACACAGCATTGCATACATGATAGAGCCTATGGCTGAAGCATAGGGAACATCTTTCATTTTCTCTCTATCTTCTGCAGTGGTCGGGCATTGAGTCTGACTCAACTTCACACCTTGTAACACAGGCAAGAACCCTTTCTTTGCTTGATCCATTTTGAACTTCTTCAAAACTTTGTCAAGGTATGTGCTTTGTGAAAGTCCAATTAAGCGTCTTGATCTATCTCTATAGATCTTAATGCCTAATATGTAAGCAGCTTCACCGAGGTCTTTCATTGAAAAACTCTTATTCAAGTATCCCTTTATGCTATCCAGAAATTCTATATCATTTCCAATCAGTAATATGTCATCCACATATAATATCAGAAATGCTACAGAGCTCCCACTCACTTTCTTGTAAATACAGGCTTCTCTGAAAGTCTGTATAAAACCAAATGCTTTGATCACACTATCAAAGCGTTTATTCCAACTCCGAGAGGCTTGCACCAGTCCATAAATGGATCGCTGGAGCTTGCACACTTTGTTAGCTCCCTTTGGATCGACAAAACCCTCTGGTTGCATCATATACAACTCTTCTTCTAGAAATCCATTCAGGAATGCAGTTTTGACATCCATCTGCCAAATTTCATAATCATAAAATGCGGCAATTTCTAACATGATTCGGACAGACTTAAGCATCGCTACGGGTGAGAAGGTCTCATCGTAGTCAATCCCTTGAACTTGCCGAAACCCTTTTGCGACAAGTCGAGCTTTATAGACAGTAATATTACCGTCGACGTCAGTCTTCTTCTTGAAGATCCATTTATTCTCAATTGCTTGCCGATCATTGGGCAAGTCAACCAAAGTCCACACTTTATTCTCATACATGGATCCCATCTCAGATTTCATGGCTTCAAGCCATTTTGCGGAATCTGGGCTCACCATCGCTTCTTCATAGTTCGTAGGTTCATCATGATCTAGTAGCATGACTTCCAGAACAGGATTACCGTACCACTCTGGCGCAGATCTCACTCTAGTTGATCTACGAGGTTCAGTAGTGTCTTGTTCTGAAGTTTCATGATCATTATCATTAGCTTCCTCACTAATTGGTGTAGGTGTCACAGAAACAGTTTTCTGTGATGCACTACTTTCCAATAAGGGAGCAGGTATAGTTACCTCGTCAAGTTCTACTTTCCTCCCACTCACTTCTTTCGAGAGAAACTCCTTCTCCAGAAAGTTTCCGAACTTAGCAACAAAAGTCTTGCCTTCGGATCTATGATAGAAGGTGTATCCAATAGTCTCCTTTGGATATCCTATGAAGACACATTTCTCCGATTTGGGTTCGGGCTTATCAGGTTGAAGCTTTTTCACATAAGCATCGCAGCCCCAAACTTTCAGAAACGACAACTTTGGTTTCTTGCCAAACCATAGTTCATAAGGCGTCGTCTCAACGGATTTTGATGGTGCTATATTTAACGTGAATGCGGCCGTCTCCAAAGCATAACCCCAAAATGATAGCGGTAAATCAGTAAGAGACATCATAGATCGCACCATATCTAGTAAAGTACGATTACGACGTTCGGACACACCATTACGCTGTGGTGTTCTGGGTGGCGTGAGTTGCGAAACTATTCCGCATTGTTTCAAATGTACACCAAACTCGTAACTCAAATATTCTCCTCCACGATCAGATCGTAGAAACCTTATTTCCTTGTTACGATGATTTTCAACTTCACTCTGAAATTCTTTGAACTTTTCAAACGTTTCATACTTATGTTTCATTAAGTAGATATACCCATATCTGCTTAAGTCATTTGTGAAGGTGAGAAAATAACTATATCCGCCACGAGCCTCAATATTCATCGGACCACATACATCTGTATGTATGATTTCCAACAAATCTGTTGCTCTCTCCATAGTACCGGAGAACGGCGTTTTAGTCATCTTGCCCATGAGGCACGGTTCGCAAGTACCAAGTGATTCATAATCAAGTGGTTCCAAAAGTCCATCAGTATGGAGTTTCTTCATGCGCTTTACACCGATATGACCTAAACGGCAGTGCCACAAATAAGTTGCACTATCATTATCAACTCTGCATCTTTTGGCTTCAACATTATGAATATGTGTGTCACTACTATCGAGATTCAATAAGAATAGACCATTCTTCAAGGGTGCATGACCATAAAAGATATTACTCATATAAATAGAACAACCATTATTCTCTGATTTAAATGAATAACCGTCTCGCATCAAACAAGATCCAGATATAATGTTCATGCTTAACGCTGGCACCAAATAACAATTATTTAGGTCTAATATTAATCTCGAAGGTAGATGTAGAGGTAGTGCGCCGACTGCGATCACATCGACTTTGGAACCGTTTCCCACGCGCATCGTCACCTCGTCCTTAGCCAATCTTCGCTTAATCCGTAGTACCTGTTTCGAGTTGCAAATATTAGCTACAGAACCAGTATCAAATACCCAGGTGCTACTGCGAGCATTAGTAAGGTATACATCAATAACATGTATATCACATATACCTTTGTTCACCTTGCCATCCTTCTTATCCGCCAAATACTTGGGGCAGTTCCGCTTCCAGTGACCAGTCTGCTTGCAGTAGAAGCACTCAGTTTCAGGCTTAGGTCCAGACTTGGGTTTCTTCTCTTGAGCAGCAACTTGCTTGCTGTTCTTCTTGAAGTTCCCCTTCTTCTTCCCTTTGCCCTTTTTCTTGAAACTAGTGGTCTTGTTGACCATCAACACTTGATGCTCCTTCTTGATTTCTACCTCCGCAGCTTTCAGCATTGCGAAGAGCTCGGGAATAGTCTTATTCATCCCTTGCATATTATAGTTCATCACGAAGCTCTTGTAGCTTGGTGGAAGTGATTGGAGAATTCTGTCAATGATGCTATCATCCGGAAGATTAACTCCCAGTTGAATCAAGTGATTACAATACCCAGACATCTTGAGTATATGCTCACTGACAGAACTGTTCTCCTCCATCTTGCAGCTATAGAACTTATTGGAGACTTCATATCTCTCAATCCAGGCATTTGCTTGAAATATTAACTTCAACTCCTGGAACATCTCATATGCCCCATGACGTTCAAAACGTCGTTGATGTCCCGGTTCTAAGCCGTAAAGCATGGCACATTGAACTATCGAGTAGTCATCAGCTTTGCTCTGCCAGACGTTCATAACATCTTGTGTTGCTCCAGCAGCAGGCCTGGCACCCAGCGGTGCTTCCAGGATGTAATTCTTCTGTGCAGCAATGAGGATAATCCTCAAGTTACGGACCCAATCCGTGTAATTGCTACCATCATCTTTCAACTTTGCTTTCTCAAGGAACGCATTAAAATTCAACGGAACAACAGCATGGGCCATCTATCTACAATCAAACATACATAAGCAAGATACTATCAGGTACTAAGTTCATGATAAATTTAGGTTCAATTAATCATATTACTTAAAGAACTCCCACTTAGATAGACATCCCTCTAATCCTCTAAGTGATTACATGATCCAAGTCAACTAAACCATGTCCGATCATCACGTGAGATGGAGTAGTTTCATTGGTGAACATCACTATGTTGATCATATCTACTATATGATTCACGCTCGACCTTTCGATCTCCGTGTTCCGAGGCCATATCTGTATATGCTTGGCTCGTCAAGTATAACCTGAGTATTCTGTGTGTGCAACTGTTTTGCACCCGTTGTATTTGAACGTAGAGCCTATCACACCCGATCATCACGTGGTGTCTCAGCATGAAGAACTTTCGCAATGGTGCATACTCAGGGAGAACACTTCTTGATAATTAGTGAGAGATCATCTTATAATGCTACCCTCAATCAAAGCAAGATAAGATGCATAAAAGATAAACATCACATGCAATCAATATAAGTGATATGATATGGCCATCATCATCCTGTGCTTGTGATCTCCATCCTCGAAGCACCGTCGTGATCACCATCGTCACCGGCGCGACACCTTGATCTCCATCGTAGCATCGTTGTCGTCTCGCCAATCTCATGCTTCCACGACTATCGCTACCGCTTACTGATAAAGTAAAGCATTACAGCGCGATTGCATTGCATACAATAAAGCGACAACCATATGGCTCCTGGCAGTTGCCGATAACTCGGTTACAAAACATGATCATTTCATACAATAAAATTTAGCATCATGTCTTGACCATATCACATCACAACATGCCCTGCAAAAACAAGTTAGACGTCCTCTACTTTGTTGTTGCAAGTTTTACGTGGCTGCTACGGGCTTAAGCAAGAACCAATCTTACCTACGCATCAAAACCACAACGATAGTTTGTCAAGTTGGTGCTGTTTTAACCTTCGCAAGGACCGGGCGTAGCCACACTCGGTTCAACTAAAGTTGGAGAAACTGTCACCCGCTAGCCACCTTTGTGCAAAGCACGTCGGGAGAACCGGTCTCGCGTAAGCGTACGCGTAATGTCGGTCTGGGCCGCTTCGTCCAACAATACCGCCGAACCAAAGTATGACATGCTGGTAAGCAGTATGACTTATATCGCCCACAACTCACTTGTGTTCTACTCGTGCATATAACATCAACACATAAAACCTAGGCTCGGATGCCACTATTGGGTTTCGTAGTAATTTCAAAAAAAATTCCTACGCACACGCAAGATCATGGTGATGCATAGCAATGAGAGGGGGAGAGTGTGATCTACGTACCCTTGTAGATCAACAACGGAAGCGTTAACTTGGTTGATGTAGTCGTACGTCACCACGGCCCGATCGATCAAGCACCGAAACTACGGCACCTCCGAGTTCTAGCACACGTTCAGCTCGATGATGATCCCCGGACTCCGATCCAGCAAAGTGTCGGGGAAGAGTTCCGTCAGCACGACGGCGTGGTGACGATCTTGATGTACTACCGTCGCAGGGCTTCGCCTAAGCACCGCTACAATATTATCGAGGACTATGGTGGAAGGGGGCACCGCACACGGCTAAGAATATGATCACGTGGATCAACTTGTGTCTCTAGGGGTGCCCCTTGCCTCCGTATATAAAGGCTCAAGGGGGGGGGGTCTGGCCGGCCAAGAGGTGGTGCGCCAGGAGGAGTCCTACTCCTTCCGGGAGTAGGACTCCCCCCTTTCCTAGTTGGAATAGGATTCGCAGAGGGGGGGAAAGAGGAGAGAGAGGAGGAAGGGGGGCCGACCCCCTCTCCTTGTCCTATTCGGACCAAAGGGGGGGAGGGGCGCGCGGCCCATCTCTGGCCACCTCTCCTCTCTTCCACTAAGGCCCACTAAGGCCCATATACCTCCCGGGGGGTTCCGGTAACCTCCCGGTAATCCGGTAAAATCCCGATTTCACCCGGAACGCTTCCGATATCCAAATATAGGCTTCAAATATATCAATCTTTATGTCTCGACCATTTCGATACTCCTCATCATGTCCGTGATCACATCCGGGACTCCGAACAAACTTCGGTACATCAAAATGCATAAACTCATAATATAACTGTCATCGTAACCTTAAGCGTGCGGACCCTACGGGTTCGAGAACAATGTAGACATGACCGAGACACGTCTCCGGTCAATAACCAATAGAGGAACATGGATGCTCATATTGGCTCCTACATATTCTACGAAGATCTTTTATCGGTCAGACCGCATAACAACATACATTGTTGCCTTTGTCATCGGTATGTTACTTGCCCGAGATTCGATCGTCGGTATCCAATCCTAGTTCAATCTCGTTACCGGCAAGTCTCTTTACTCGTTCTGTAATACATCATCCCGCAACTAACTCATTAGTTGCAATGCTTGCAAGGCTTAAGTGATGTGCATTACCGAGAGGGCCCAGAGATACCCTCTCCGACAATCGGAGTGACAAATCCTAATCTCGAAATACGCCAACCCAACATGTACCTTTGGAGACACCTGTAGAGCTCCTTTATAATCACCCAGTTACGTTGTGACGTTTGGTAGCACACAAAGTGTTCCTCCGGCAAACGGGAGTTGCATAATCTCATAGTCATAGGAACATGTATAAGTCATGAAGAAAGCAATAGCAACATACTAAACGATCGGGTGCTAAGCTAATGGAATGGGTCATGTCAATCAGATCATTCAACTAATGATGTGATCCCGTTAATCAAATAACAACTCTTTGTCCATGGTTAGGAAACATAACCATCTTTGATTAACGGGCTAGTCAAGTAGAGGCATACTAGTGACACTCTGTTTGTCTATGTATTCACACATGTATTATGTTTCCGGTTAATACAATTCTAGCATGAATAATAAACTTTTATCATGATATAAGGAAATAAATAATAACTTTATTATTGCCTCTAGGGCATATTTCCTTCACTTGCGGGATTTCAATTCAACGCTGACAAGATGCCATCTTCCCTCAAGTAGTCCTACCAAGCCATCCCAAGGACTGGAATCAAACATGGTTCTATTGTAAAGACATCTCACCGTCTGATGAGAATCCGATGCCGGGTTATCGTGCTGATCGTCTTGACGCAAAGCACCCACTTCCTGATAAACTCACCCCTGCCGAACGCAAGAAACTTGTCCCCAAAATCAAAAAAGTTCAAGCCTTGTTAGGAAATGGCTTGACCGGAGTTGACTTGATCCGCTACTGGGTCGCATGGCGGATCATACCTTTAAGCCGCCGATCCGGCTTGATGTGTTCATACACCGGAGGAACTAATGATCCTTTACGCCATAGCTCTGTGCGTTTGACTGAACATGCCATTGTTGAAATGGCAACCACACTTTTCAATAGCAAATATGAAGACTACAGCCTAGTGGGTTTGAATCCTTTTTGCAAGCTTAACCCGGCGCAAGAGGAAAATCTTTTTGACTTCTTTTTTCCTTCAGCGGTTTAAATATCATATGAATTTCAACATGTCATCCTTCCACAGGCCAAATCTGACTTCTGGAAAGCCAAATATGACCATGAGGCTGCTAAAAAAGCTAGAGCTGCTGCAAGAGCCGCCAAGAAGACCGTCAGAAAGTCTAAGAAGAAACCAAATGCCTCTGATTTACCCAAGCTGGATGACACCTCTGAGTCGGAGGTAGCCCTTGACTCCCTTGGCCTGTTTTTAACAACATTATTGACACTGACTATTGCCAGGATGACACGGGGACCAGCCAGGCAGGCGAAGAAGAGGTAACTATTATTTCCTCCGACTCAGAACCTTTACCAAGGCAGAAACTTCGGTGGGTAACCCGGAAAGTAAGGTTTTCACACCCCTTGGCTTATTTAGATCCTCATTTTCTTTTGAAACGACAACAACATGAGAGCCGCCGCCAGACTCGGACCGGTGGAGATGACGATTTACCCTCCGGCTTACCGAATACCCCTCGGAAACGCCAAAATGAGATTCTTTTTTAACCTGGACCCTTGTATTTACAAATGGAGTTACCTTTATTAATCACCCAATTTTGATTCCATCCTTGCAGGAGATTTGTCGTTCCTCCTCTGGTGATTCATCACAGACTCAATTGCCGGCTTTCAAGACCGCCCCGTGTAAAGATAATTATCCTTCTTCTGTACCTTTATATACACATCCATATACTGACTTGTCCAAATTATTTTTAGTGGTCAAGCAAAGCCCAAAAAAGCAAAGGTGACAAAGCCAGCCGAGGATCCAAAAACTTCTGAACCGGAGCAGTCAACCTTTGTGCCAGAACACGCTGAACAACCAGAGGACCCTGCTTTCAACGTTCAACCAGATTTACCTGAGCCGTCTGCGGATGAAACTGCTATTGACCCATCAAGTATTGAGCCGTCAAGCTCAGCTAACCCGCCAGAGAGGCACGATGATGACGTTTTAATCACTGGTACTAGTTTTGTTGAACCAGGGAACCCAACTATTCTGGCAAGACACTCTGCCAAACAAGAAGTTATGGAAAGGCAGAAGGTGAGGTTTGACGTCTCCCATTATGCTCACCTGAGTATTAGCGAAGTGTTATCTGGTTATCTCAGTCAAGTGCACTCCAGCCGTGATTCAGAAAATGAGATGGTCAAACAGATGCACCAAAAATATGAGGTACGTTCTCCGGCTTATATAAGTTATATACCCTGCCAGCCTCCAAGTCTTCTGATTATGATAAGATTGAATGATCTGTAGACTTAGAATACTTAGAAGCCTCTGACTTAGACTCCCTCCAAGTCTGGTTTGCAACTAAACCAGATGCTTATAGTATTTCAATTTGCATGTGTAGTCCCCAAGGGCCGGTTTAATCAGTAGGAATGAGCCGGTCCTACTAGTCATTATGCAAAAGACAAAAATTTAACTACATATCTCTCCTGAGTCGGCTAGAACTGTCACAACCGGCTCCTCTTTAATAAGAAACCAAGCAATATGCATTAGCCCCCAAGTGCCAAGTGTTATTGCTTGCAAAACACTTGGGACTTGTTAGAAAGAACCAATTTCTTTGAAAAATTCCGTTTGATAGACATTAGCCCCCAAGTGCCAAGTGTTGTTTGCTTGCAAAGCACTTGGGACTTGTATTTTGTAATCCGCCATGAAACTGAACGAACTTATGCTGTATGCAGGCTGCAACCACAGAACTGGAAACTCAATTGTCTGAGGCCAAGACTTGGCTGTCGGCTCAGGAGATTGAGACAAAAAGGCTGAATCTAAATTCCAGTTGAGTGCGTCTGAGGCAGAGAAAGTGAAAACCAGCTTTACTGCGGAGAAAGAGGCTTGGGCCAATGAGAAGACTGCCTTGACGCAGCGGGCTGAAGCCGAGGCCGCTCTAGAAGAGGTTACCACTGAACTCACTGGTTTAAAGAACCGTGTGTCTCAGATGGTTTCTGCAATCTTCGGTAAGTCGCCTTGTTGTTTACCTAAAGTGAGTATTTGTCATCATAACGTAAGCCGCTTCTTAACCAACTGTGGAAACTTGCAGGTCCCAGGAGTAGCAATCTGGGCCGAGACACATTGGTCAATCTCAAGGCGGTTTACACGATTGTGGAGCAATTATATACTGGAGCTCAGCGGACTCTTGCCACTATCTCCCCAGTGATTCAAGGGCCAACTCTATTAAGTGATGTCTTGAAGAAGCTGTCTATCTTGCCAGCTCGGTTCCAAGAAATCAAGCGATCTTGTGCTAGAGCCGGAGCTGTAACAGCTTTAAGCCGTGCCAAAGCCTGGGTACCGGAATTAGACCCGGCGGATGTAGCCAGTGGATATCCCAGCCTCAAAGAAGATGGAACTCCTTTCGACCAAGAAGACTTTGCTGCTTGTGTCAAGGAAATTTGCCCTCATGCTACAATCGTTGCCGAAGAGACCAACCTTACCAAGTATCAGCCGGGTTATGACACAGATAATCAGAAGATGTCGACTCCTTCATATAAAGTGATGGACTTAATCCCACCGATTCGTAAGCACACTTTCGCCCCTGACATTGATCCATCTGACCTGATTGATGACGAGGCCGAATTTGTCGCCGTACATGGTTTTGACTGGTCCAAACCCAACTTCCAGACGGTGGAGGAGGACGAACCGGCGAGGGATGAGTCGCAACCTTCAAGTCAGCCGGGCCAAGATTCATAAACCGGGGCCGGTTTATCATCTACTGTGTGTGAAACTGAAAAACAATTATCCTTTTGGGCTCCAAATGCCTTGTAATAGGATAGCTTTAAATGTCTTGTTCTGCTATGCCATCGTGCATATTGTGCTGTTTATAATACTTCTTCATCCGTCATGCGAAGTTATGATATATATGCCTGATGATATTATCAATCTTGAATCTTTTCCTGCGTGTGATATTTGATCACACCTGTTGGTTCATAGTGCAGTAATGGTGATAGCCCAAAACTTCGAACACTGATAATTATCAGAGATTGTCGGCTTATGAACAAAGCCGGACCGGGTCAATAAACACCGGATATTATCTTTATTTCATACTGGCGACTTATAGTCAAAACCAGGCCGGGTCAATAAACACCGGTTAAAGTCATATATGACTCAGAAGGCATTATAAGCCTTATTGATTTTCAACCATATATTACTATGTCACAAAAGGAAAAATCTCAAAAAGACGTGCAAAGCAACAAACAACAGAAAACCCAAGGCTTTCATAGGCCGCCAAGCCAAAATATCTTCTTTAATGAAACTAGCATTAGCCACTGGAAGATACGCGCTGTCCGTGAGCCGACTCTCACGTTACCCAATCGACATTTTAACCCTAGATAAGTTCAGTTCTTATTTGAAGATAGACTTATCAGGAGTACGCGGGGTCAGAGTAGCATCCTGCATCACAGGCTGATTTATCCAAGTTTCAAGGAAGGCGATTGTATCAGCCTGAGCTTCTCCTTGCTTTCCATAAATTGTGCCCTCTCATGACAAACCGGCGTTTTAACCTTAACGAGTTCAGGGTCTTGTTTAAAAGATTGACTGTTAAGAGTTCGGTGGGTCAATCAGGATTACCTGATGGAGAAGCATCTGGCATACAGGCAGGATAACCTGGGATTTTAGGTGAATACACCTGGCTTCCAAGCCTGGCTTTTATAGCCTATTACAAGGTATGAACTCTGATAACCCACAAGTATAGGGGATCGCAACAGTTTTCGATAAGTAAGAGTGTCGAACCCAACGAGGAGCTAAAGGTAGAACAAATATTCCCTCAAGTTCTATCGACCACCGATACAACTCTACGCACGCTTGACGTTCGCTTTACCTAGAACAAGTATGAAACTAGAAGTACTTTGTAGGTGTTCTTGGATAGGTTTGCAAGATAATAAAGATTACGCAAATAAAAAGTAGGGGCTGTTTAGGTAAAGACACAACTAAGTTAGTTTTAGTAAAGAGCTTTTTGTTACGAGAAAGTTATTTGTCCCTAGGCAATCGATAACTAGACCGGTAATCATTATTGCAATTTTATATGAGGGAGAGGCATAATCTAACATACTTTCTCTACTTGGATCATATGCACTTATGATTGGAACTCTAGCAAGCATCCGCAACTACTAAAGATCATTAAGGTAAAACCCAACCATAGCATTAAAGCATCAAGTCCTCTTTATCCCATACGCAACAACCCCCTTACTCGGGTTTGTGTTTCAGTCACTCACGCAACCCACTATAAGTGAATCATGAACGTATTGCAACACCCTACAGCAGGGATCCCTCACGCTTGCGCGACACAGAGAGCACCATAGGACAACACCAATAATAAAACATGCAACTCAAACCAATCTTGATCATCAAATAGCCCATAGGACAAAACGGATCTACTCAAACATCATAGGATAGCCATACATCATTGGGAAACAATATATAGCATTGAGCACCATGTTTAATTAGAGATTACAACGGGTAAGAGAGAGGTTACACCGCTGCATAGAGGGGGGAAGAGTTGGTGATGATGGCGGTGAAGTTGTTGGTGAAGATTGCAGTGATGATGATGGCCACGACAGCGTTTCAGCGCCGCCGGAAGAGAAGGGGAGAGGGGTCCCCTTCTTCTTCTTCCTTGACCTCCTCCCTAGATGGGAGAAGGGTTTCCCCTCTGGTCCTTGGCCTCCATGGCGTGGGAGGGGCGAGAGCCCCTCCGATACTGGATCTGTCTCTCTGTCTCTCTCTGTTTCTGCGTTCTCAGATTCTACCCTTTCACCGTTTCTTATATTCACGGAGATCCGTAACTACGATCGGGCTGAAATTTTAACACGATATCTATCCAGATATTAGCTTTCTTGCGGCGAAATAAGGGCATCAACTGCCTTACGGGGTGGCCACGAGGGTCAGGGGCGCGCCCCCTGCCTCGTGCCTCCCTCGGGCACCGTCTCGCGTGGATTTTTCTTCCCAAAAATCATATATATTCCAAAAAAAATCTCCATCAGTTTTTATCCCGTTTGGACTCCGTTTGATACGGATATTCTGCGAAACAAGAAACATGCAACAAACAGGAATTGGCACTGGGCACTGGATCAATATGTTAGTCCCAAAAATAGTATAAAAAGTTGCCAAAAGTATATGAAAGTTGTAGAATATTGGCATGGAACAATCAAAAATTATAGATACGACGGAGACATTGAAGGAAATATGCCCTAGAGGCAATAATAAAGTTATTATTTATTTCCTTATATCATGATAAATGTTTATTATTCATGCTAGAATTGTATTAACCGGAAACATAATACATGTGTGAATACATAGACAAACATAGTGTCACTAGTATGCCTCTACTTGACTAGCTCGTTGATCGAAGATGGTTATGTTTCCTAACCATAGACATGAGTTGTCATTTGATTAACGGGATCACATCATTAGGAGAATGATGTGATTGACTTGACCCATTTCGTTAGCTTAGCACTTGATCGTTTAGTTTGTTGCTATTGCTTTCTTCATGACTTATACATGTTCCTATGACTATGAGATTATGCAACTCCCGTTTACCGGAGGAACACTTTGTGTGCTACCAAACGTCACAACGTAACTGGGTGATTATAAAGGTGCTCTATAGGTGTCTCCGAAGGTACTTTTTGGGTTGGCGTATTTCGAGATTAGGATTTGTCACTCTGATTGTCGGAGAGGTATCTCTGGGCCCTCTCGCTAATGCACATCACATAAGCCTTGCAAGCATTGCAACTAATAAGTTAGTTGCGGGATGATGTATTACGGAATGAGTAAAGAGACTTGCCGGTAACAAGATTGAACTAGGTATTGAGATACCGACGATCAAATCTCGGGCAAGTAACATACCGATGACAAAGGGAACAACGTATGTTGTTATGCGGATCTTCATAGAATATGTAGGAGCCAATATGAGCATCCAGGTTCCGCTATTGGTTATTGACCGGAGACGTGTCTCGGTCATGTCTACATTGTTCTCGAACCCGTAGGGTCCGCACGCTTAACGTTACGATGATAGTTTCATTATGAGTTTATATATTTTGATGTACCGAAGGTTGTTCGGAGTCCCGGATGTGATCACAGACATAACGAGGAGTCTCGAAATAGTCGAGACATAAAGATTGATATATTGGACGACTATATTCGGACACAGGAATGGTTCCGGGAGTTATCGGATATAAAACAGAGTACCGGGGGTTACCGGAACCCTCCCGGGGGTTAATGGGCCTCATGGGCCCAAAGTGGAGCAGAGGAGGGGCGGCCAGGGCAGGCTGCGCACCCCCTCCCCCTCTAGTCTGAATTGGACAAGGAGGGAGGGGCGGTGCCCCCCCTTTCCTTTCTCTCCTCTCTCCCTTCCTTCCCCCTCTCCTAGTTGGACAAGGAAAGGAGGGAGTCCTACTCCCGGTAGGAGTAGGACTCCTCCCTGGCGCGCCTCCTCCTGGTCGGCTGCCCCTCCCCCTTGCTCCTTTATATACGGGGGCAGGGGGCACCTCTAGACACAACAATTGATCCTTGAGATCTATTAGCCGTGTGCGGTGCCCTCCTCCACCATAATCCTCGATAATATTGTAGCGGTGCTTAGGCGAAGCCCTGCGACGGTAGAACATCAAGATCGTCACCACGTCGTCGTGCTGACGGAACTCTTCCTCGACATTCTGCTGGATCGGAGTCTGGGGATCGTCATCGAGTTGAACGTGTGCTAGAACTCGGAGGTGCCGTAGTTTCGATGCTTGATCGTTCGGGCCATGAAGACGTACGACTACATCAACCGCGTTGTGCTAACGCTTCCGCTTCCGGTCTACGAGGGTACGTAGACAACACTCTCCCCTCTCGTTGCTATGCATCACCATGATCTTGTGTGTGCGTAGGAAAATTTTGAAATTACTATGTTCCCCAATAGTGGTATCAGAGCCTAGATTTTATGCGTTGATGTTGTGCACGAGTAGAACACAAGTGAGTTGTGGGCGATATAAGTCATACTGCTTACCAGCATGTCATACTTTGGTTCGGCGGTATTGTTGGATGAAGTGGCCTGGACCGACATTACGCGTACGCTTACGCGAGACTGGTTCTACCGATGTGCTTTGCACACAGGTGGCTGGCGGGTGTCAGTTTCTCCAACTTTAGTTGAACCAAGTGTGGCTACGCCCGGTCCTTGCAAAGGTTAAAACAGCACCAACTTGACAAACTATCATTGTGGTTTTGATGCGTAGGTAAGAACGGTTCTTGCTAAGCCCGTAGCAGCCACGTAAAACTTGCAACAACAAAGTAGAGGACGTCTAACTTGTTTTTGCAGAGCATGTTGCGATGTGATATGGTCAAGACATGATGTTAAATTTTATTGTATGAGATGATCATGTTTTGTAACTGAGTTATCGGCAACTGGCAGGAGCCATATGGTTGTCGCTTTATTGTATGCAATGCAATTGCGCTGTAATGCTTTACTTTATCACTAAGCGGTAGCGATAGTCGTGGAAGCATAAGATTGGCGAGACGACAACGATGCTACGATGGTGATCAAGGTGTCGCGCCGGTGACGATGGTGATCATGACAGTGCTTCGAAGATGGAGATCACAAGCACAAGATGATGATGGCCATATCATATCACTTATATTGATTGCATGTGATGTTTATCTTTTATGCATCTTATCTTGCTTTGATTGACGGTAGCATTATAAGATAATCCCTCACTAAATTATCAAAGTATAAGTGTTCTCCCTGAGTATGTACCGTTGCGAAAGTTCTTCGTGCTGAGACACCACGTGATGATCGGGTGTGATAGGCTCTATGTTCAAATACAACGGGTGCAAAACAGTTGCACACACGGAATACTCAGGTTTAACTTGACGAGCCTAGCATATAACAGATATGGCCTCAGAACACAGAGACCGAAAGGTCGAGCGTGAATCATATAGTAGATATGATCAACATATTGATGTTCACCATTGATACTACTCCATCTCACGTGATGATCGGACATGGTTTAGTTGATTTGGATCACGTGATCACTTAGAGGATTAGAGGGATATCTTTCTAAGTGGGAGTTCTTAAGTAATATGATTAATTGAATTTAAATTTATCATGAACTTAGTACCTGATAGTATCTTGCTTGTCTATGTTTGATTGTAGATAGATGGCTCGTGCTGTTGTTCTGTTGAATTTTAATGCGTTCCTTGATAAAGCAAAGTTGAAAGATGATGGTAGCAATTACACGGACTGGGTCCGTAACTTGAGGATTATCCTCATTGCTGCAAAGAAGAATTACGTCCTGGAAGCACCGCTAAGTGCCAAGCCTACTGCAGGAGCAACACCAGATGTTATGAACGTCTGGCAGAGCAAAGCTGATGACTACTCGATAGTTCAGTGTGCCATGCTTTACGGCTTAGAACTGGGTCTTCAACGACGTTTTGAACGTCATGGAGCATATGAGATCTTCCAGGAGTTGAAGTTAATATTTCAAGCAAATGCCCGGATTGAGAGATATGAAGTCTCCAATAAGTTCTATAGCTGCAAGATGGAGGAGAATAGTTCTGTCAGTGAACATATACTCAAAATGTCTGGGTATCATAATCACTTGACTCAACTGGGGGTTAATCTTCCTATTGATAGTGTCATTGACAGAGTTCTTCAATCACTGCCACCAAGCTACAAAAGCTTCGTGATGAACCATAATATGCAAGGGATGAATAAGACTATTCCTGAGCTCTTCGCAATGCTAAAAGTCATGGAGGTAGAAATCAAGAAGGAGCATCAAGTGTTGATGGTCAATAAGACCACCAGTTTCAAGAAAAAGGGCAAAGGGAAGAAGAAAGGGAACTTCAAGAAGAACAGCAAACAAGTTGCTGCTCAGGAAAAGAAACCCAAGTCTGCACCTAAGCCTGAGACTGAGTGCTTCTACTGCAAGCAGACTGGTCACTGGAAGCGGAACTGCCCCAAGTATTTGGCGGATAAGAAGGATGGCAAAGTGAACAAAGGTATATGTGATATACATGTTATTGATGTGTACCTTACTAATGCTCGCAGTAGCACCTGGGTATTTGATACTGGTTCTTTTCCTAACATTTGCAACTCGAAACAGGGGCTACAGATTAAGCGAAGATTGGCTAAGGACGAGGTGACAATGCGCGTGGGAAATGGTTCCAAAGTCGATGTGATCGCGGTCGGCACGCTACCTCTACATCTACCTTCGGGATTAGTATTAGACCTAAATAATTGTTATTTGGTGCCAGCATTGAGCATGAACATTATATCTGGATCTTGTTTGATGCGAGACGGTTATTCATTTAAATCAGAGAATAATGTTTGTTCTATTTATATGAGTAATATCATTTATGGTCATGCACCCTTGAAGAGTGGTCTATTTTTGATGAATCTCGATAGTAGTGATACACATATTCATAATGTTGAAATCAAAAGATGCAGAGTTGATAATGATAGTGCAACTTATTTGTGGCACTGCCATTTAGGTCATATCGATGTAAAGCGCATGAAGAAACTCCATACTGATGGACTTTTGGAACCACTTGATTATGAATCACTTGGTACTTGTGAACCGTGCCTCATGGGTAAGATGACTAAAACGCCGTTCTCCGGTACTATGGAGAGAGTAATGGATTTGTTGGAAATCATACATACAGATGTATGTGGTCCAATGAATGTTGAGGCTCTTGGCGGATATCATTATTTTCTCACCTTCTCAGATGATTTAAGCAGATATGGGTATATCTAATTAATGAAACATAAGTCTAAAACATTTGAAAATTTCAAAGAATTTCAGAGTGAAGTTGAAAATCATCGTAACAAGAAAATAAAGTTTCTACGATCTGATCGTGGAGGAGAATATTTGAGTTACGAGTTTGGTCTACATTTGAAACAATGCGGAATAGTTTCGCAACTCACGCCACCCGGAACACCACAGCGTAATGGTGTGTCCGAACATTGTAATCGTACTTTATTAGATATGGTGCGATCTATGATGTCTCTTACTGATTTACCGTTATCATTTTGGGGTTATGCTTTAGAGATGGCTGCATTCACGTTAAATAGGACACCATCGAAATCCGTTGAGACAACGCCTTATGAACTGTGGTTTGGCAAGAAACCAAAGTTGTCGTTTCTGAAAGTTTGGGGCTGCGATGCTTATGTGAAAAAGCTTCAACCTGATAAGCTCGAACCCAAATCGGAGAAATGTGTCTTCATAGGATATCCAAAGGAGACTGTTGGTACACCTTCTATCACAGATCCGAAGGCAAGACTTTTGTTGCTAAGTTCGGAAACTTTCTAGAGAAGGAGTTTCTCTCGAAAGAAGTGAGTGGGAGGAAAGTAGAACTTGACGAGGTAACTGTACCTGCTCCCTTATTGTAAAGTAGTGCATCACAGAAAACTGTTTTTGTGACACCTACACCAATTAGTGAGGAAGCTAATGATAATGATCATGAAACTTCAGATCAAGTTACTACCGAACCTCGTAGATCAACCAGAGTAAGATCCGCACCAGAGTGGTACGGTAATCCTGTTCTGGAAGTCATGCTACTAGATCATGATGAACCTACGAACTATGAAGAAGCGATGGTGAGCCCAGATTCCGCAAAATGGCTTGAAGCCATGAAATCTGAGATGGGATCCATGTATGAGAACAAAGTGTGGACTTTGGTTGACTTGCCCAATGATCGGCAAGCAATTGAGAATAAATGGATCTTCAAGAAGAAGACTGACGCCGACGGTAATATTACTGTCCACAAAACTCGACTTGTCGCAAAAGGGTTTCGGCAAGTTCAAGGGGTTGACTACGATGAGACCTTCTCACCCGTAGCGATGCTTAAGTCTGTCCGAATCATGTTAGCAATTGCCGCATTTTATGATTATGAAATTTGGCAGATGGATGTCAAAACTGCATTCCTGAATGGATTTCTGGAAGAAGAGTTGTATATGATGCAACCGGAAGGTTTTGTCGATCCAAAAGGAGCTAACAAAGTGTGCAAGCTCCAGCGATCCATTTATGGACTGGTGCAAGCCTCTCAGAGTTGGAATAAACGCTTTGATAGTGTGATCAAAGCATTTGGTTTTATACAGACTTTTGGAGAAGCCTGTATTTACAAGAAAGTGAGTGGGAGCTCTGTAGCATTTCTGATATTATATGTGGATGACATATTACTGATTGGAAATGATATAGAATTTCTGGATAGCATAAAGGGATACTTGAATAAGAGTTTTTCAATGAAAGACCTCGGTGAAGCTGCTTACATATTAGGCATAAAGATCTATAGAGATAGATCAAGACGTTTAATTGGACTTTCACAAAGCACATACCTTGACAAGATTTTGAAGAAGTTCAAAATGGATCAAGCAAAGAAAGGGTTCTTGCCTGTGTTACAAGGTGTGAAGTTGAGTCGGACTCAATGCCCGACCACTGCAGAAGATAGAGAGAAGATGAAAGATGTTCCCTATGCTTCAGCCATAGGCTCTATCATGTATGCAATGCTGTGTACCAGACCTGATGTGTGCCTTGCTATAAGTCTAGCAGGGAGGTACCAAAGTAATCCAGGAGTGGATCACTGGACAGCGGTCAAGAACATCCTGAAGTACCTGAAAAGGACTAAGGATATGTTTCTCGTATATGGAGGTGACAAAGAGCTCATCGTAAACGGTTACGTTGATGCAAGCTTTGACACTGATCCGGACGATTCTAAATCGCAAACCGGATACGTGTTTACATTAAACGGTGGAGCTGTCAGTTGGTGCAGTTCTAAACAAAGCGTCGTGGCGATCTACGTGTGAAGCGGAGTACATAGCTGCTTCGGAAGCAGCAAATGAAGGAGTCTGGATGAAGGAGTTCATATCCGATCTAGGTGTCATACCTAGTGCATCGGGTCCAATGAAAATCTTTTGTGACAATACTGGTGCAATTGCCTTGGCGAAGAATCCAGATTTCACAAGAGAACCAAGCACATCAAGAGACGCTTCAATTCCATCCGGGATCTAGTCCAGGTGGGAGACATAGAGATTTGCAAAGATACATACGGATCTGAATGTTGCAGACCCGTTGACTAAGCCTCTTCCACGAGCAAAACATGATCAGCACCAAGGCTCCATGGGTGTTAGAATCATTACTGTGTAATCTAGATTATTGACTCTAGTGCAAGTGGGAGACTGAAGGAAATATGCCCTAGAGGCAATAATAAAGTTATTATTTATTTCCTTATATCATGATAAATGTTTATTATTCATGCTAGAATTGTATTAACCGGAAACATAATACATGTGTGAATACATAGACAAACAGAGTGTCACTAGTATGCCTCTACTTGACTAGCTCGTCGATCAAAGATGGTTATGTTTCCTAACCATGGACAAAGAGTTGTCATTTGATTAACGGGATCACATCATTAGGAGAATGATGTGATTGACTTGACCCATTTCGTTAGCTTAGCACTTGATCGTTTAGTTTGTTGCTATTGCTTTCTTCATGACTTATACATGTTCCTATGACTATGAGATTATGCAACTCCCGTTTGCCGGAGGAACACTTTGTGTGCTACCAAACGTCACAACGTAACTGGGTGATTATAAAGGTGCTCTACAGGTGTCTCCAAAGGTACTTGTTGGGTTGGCGTATTTCGAGATTAGGATTTTTCACTCCGATTGTCGGAGAGGTATCTCTGGGCCCTCTCGGTAATGCACGTCACATAAGCCTTGCAAGCATTGCAACTAATAAGCTAGTTGTGGGATGATGTATTACGGAACGAGTAAAGAGACTTGCCGGTAACGAGATTGAACTAGGTATTGAGATACCGATGATCAAATCTCGGGCAAGTAACATACCGATGACAAAGGGAACAACGTATGTTGTTATGCGGTCTGACCGATAAAAGATCTTCGTAGAATATGTAGGAGCCAATATGAGCATCCAGGTTCCGCTATTGGTTATCGACCGGAGACGTGTCTCGATCATGTCTACATTGTTCTCGAACCCGTAGGGTCCGCACGCTTAACGTTACGATGACAGTTTCATTATGAGTTTATATATTTTGATGTACCAAAGGTTGTTCGGAGTCCCGGATGTGATCACGGACATAACGAGGAGTCTCGAAATAGTCGAGACATAAAGATTGATATATTGGACGACTATATTCGGACACAGGAATGGTTCCGAGAGTTATCGGATATAAAACGGAGTACCGGGGGTTACCGGACCCCCCCTTGGGGGTTAATGGGCCTCATGGGCCCAAAGTGGAGCAGAGGAGGGGCGGCCAGGGCAGGCTGCGCGCCCCCTCCCCCTCTAGTCTGAATTGGACAAGGAGGGAGGGGCGGCGCGCCCCCCTTTCCTTTCTCTCCTCTCTCCCTTCCTTCCCCCTCTCCTAGTTGGACAAGGAAAGGAGGGAGTCCTACTCCCGGTAGGAGTAGGACTCCTCCCTGGCGCGCCTCCTCCTGGTCGGCCGCCCCTCCCCCTTGCTCCTTTATATATGGGGGTAGGGGGGCACCTCTAGACACAACAATTGATCCTTGAGATCTATTAGCCATGTGCGGTGCCCTCCTCCACCATAATCCTCGATAATATTGTAGCGGTGCTTAGGCGAAGCCCTGCGACGGTAGAACATCAAGATCGTCACCACGTCGTCGTGCTGACGGAACTCTTCCCCGACATTCTGCTGGATCGGAGTCCGGGGATCGTCATCGAGCTGAACGTGTGCTGGAACTCGGAGGTGCTGTAGTTTCGATGCTTATTCGGTCGGGCCGTGAAGACGTACGACTACATCAACCGCATTGTGCTAATGCTTCCGCTTCCGGTCTACGAGGGTACGTAGACAACACTCTCCCCTCTCATTGCTATGAATCACCATGATCTTGCGTGTGCGTAGGAAAATTTTGAAATTACTACGTTCCCAACAGACGTATCAAACTCTTTGTTCTTTATAACAAAAGAGCCCCAAGCAATGTTTTGAGCTGTGCTCAATGGGTACCTATGTTTGAGTTGTGCTTTTGCAACAGACTCTCTTTGGTTCCTTTAACCTGCTGGGTAGTAATGCTATGTTCTCTTTGGTGAATACACCTATGTTTGAACAGGAAGCCCCCAAGTTTTTTTATGTGTGGCCTATAGGCCGGATCAAAGGGTAATAATAACTTTGCTGTATAAAGCAGAAGCCCCCATGTGACCAAAGAACTCATTATTCAAAGAGAAACAATGAAAGAGGCCCTGTTTTAACAAGGATGCCGGCTTTATTATATTGATCATAATATATACATTGTCAAAATATGTACATTGGAAGAGCCAGTGGCTTAAGTGTAGTAAGGCCGAAGATAAGCTATGTTCCACGGCCGGCGGGTCTCCTCCTCCGACGTGCGTGAGTCCTTGTGGTCTCGAACATCGATAAGGTAATATGACCCGTTGTTCAGATTCTTGCTGACCACAAAAGGTCCTTCCCAAGGTGGGGATAACTTGTGCATATCCGTCTGATCCTGGATAAGTCAGAGCACCAGGTCGCCTTCTTGAAAAGTTCTGGTTTTAACCCGACGATTGTGATAACGGCGCAGATCTTACTGGTAAATCGCCGAACGAGACGCCGCGATGTCATGCTCCTCATCCAACAGGTCAAGTGCTTCTTGACGTGCTCTTTCATTGTCAGCTTCAACATAAGCCGCCACACGAGGTGAGTCATGACGGATGTCACTAGGGAGAACTGCCTCTGCTCCGTAAACCATGAAGAAAGGTGTAAATCCCATTATCCCATAGACCTGTTTGGGGTGGTATTGATGCTCCATAACACGGAAGGTAGCTCTTCCACCCAACAACCCTGCGTCCTCTGCAGGGGAACCATAAGCCGGGGTTTGATGCCTTTCAAGATCTCTTGATTTGCCCTCTCAGCTTGACCATTGGATTGGGGGTGAGCTACTGATGATACATCAAGCTGGATATGCTCACGTTGATAGAATTCTTCCATAGCACCTTTAGAGAGATTAGTGCCATTGTCTGTTATAATGCTGTGTGGAAAGCCAAAACGGAAGATCACCTTCTTCATGAATTGAACCGCCGTTCTTGCATCACACTTGTTGACCGGCTCTGCCTCTATCCACTTAGTGAACTTATCAACTTCCACCAAAAGGTGGGTGTTCTTGTCCTTGGATCTTTTGAAAGGTCCAACCATATCAAGCCCCCAAACTAAAAACGATCAAGTAATTGGAATCATCCTCAATTCTTGAGCCGACACATGGGCTCGTCGTGCAAATTTCTGACATCCATCACACTTGCTGACGAGGTCCTCTGCATCAGCATGGGTTGTTAACCAATAAAATCCATGACGAAAAGCTTTAGCCACAAGGGACTTTGAACCGGCATGATGACCACAGTCTCCTTCATGAATCTCTCGTAAGATCTCACAACCCTCTTCTGGAGAGACACAACATTGAAACGCCCCTGTGACACTGCAATGATGTAACTCTCCATTAACAATTGTCATTGACTTAGACCGTCGGGTTATCTGCCTGGCTAAGGTTTCGTCCTCAGGTAACTCGCCCCGGGTCATATAAGCCAATAAGGTACTGTCCAATCCGGGATTACATGAAGAGCCGCCACCAACTGAGCCTCCGGGTCAGGAATAGCCAAATCCTCCTCTGTAGGCAACTTGACGGACGGGTTATGCAAAACGTCAAGAAAAACATTATTAGGCGGCACCGGTTTATGTTGAGAACCCAACCGGCTTAAAGCGTCTGCTGCTTCATTTTTCCTCCGATCCACGTGCTCAACTTGATAACCTTTAAAGTGACCAGCAATAACATCCACCTCTCGCCGATAAGCCGCTATGAGTGGATCTTTAGAATCCCAAGTACCAGAGACTTGCTGAGCCACTAAGTCTGAGTCGCCGAAGCACCTAACCTGGCTTAAGTTCATTTCCTTAGCCATCCGAAGACCGTGGAGCAAGGCCTCATACTCAGCTGCATTGTTAGTACAAGGAAACATCAAACAGAGAACATAACAGGATTTATCACCTTGAGGGGAAGCAAGAATAACTCTAGACCGCGAGCCCTCCAATTGCCTGGACCCATCAAAGTGAATAGTCCAATATGTGTTATCTGGCTTTTCCTCAGGCATCTGCAGTTCTATCCAATCATTGATGAAATCCACCAGCGCCTGAGATTTGATGGCCGTGCGAGGTACATATTTTAACCCGTGAGGTCCAAGCTCAACAGCCCACTTAGCAACCCGTCTAGTTGCCTCCCTGTTTTGGATGATATCTCCCAAAGGAGCAGAGCTAACCACAGTGATGGGATGACCCAGAAAATAATGTTTAAGCTTCCGGCTAGCCAAGAACACCCCATATACAAGCTTCTGCCAGTGCAGATATCTCTTCTTGGACTCAATAAGCACCTCACTGATATAATAAACCGGCCTTTGAACCGGATACTCTTTGCATGCTTCCTTCCTTTCCACCACAATAGCTACACTGACTTCCCGGCTATTAGCAGCCACATATAACAACAAAGGCTCTTTATCAATAGGGGCTGCAAGCACGGGCGGCTCAGCCAACTGCTTCTTCAAATCCTCAAATGTTGTATTAGCAGCATCACTCCAGACGAAGTTATCTGTCTTTTTCATCATCTGATACAGAGGGATAGCCTTCTCTCCCAACCGGCTTATGAACCAGCTCAACGCCGCAATACGACCCGCCAGGCATTGCACATCATTGATACACGCCGGCTTAGCCAGCGAAGTGATGGCTTTAATATTTTCCAGGTTAGCTTCAATACCTTTGTTAGACACTAAAAGCCCCAAGAGCTTGCCTGCCGGTACACCAAAGACACACTTGGCCGGGTTAAGCATCATCTTGTAAACCCAGAGATTTTCAAAGGTTTCCTTCAAATCATCTATCAATGTCTCTCTCTCTCTAGATTTCACCACAATATCATCCACATAAGCATGAATATTACGCCCGATTTGGTTATGAAGGCAATTTTGCACACATCTCTGATAAGTCGCCTGGGCCTCTTGAGCCCAAAAGGCATAGACACATAGCAGAGGGCTCCAAAGGGAGTTATGAAAGTTGTCTTCTCCTGGTCCTTAACTGCCATCTTGATCTGATGATAACCAGAATAAGCATCCAAAAAACTCAAACGCTCACAAACTGTCGTAGCATCAATAATCTGATCAATACGAGGGAGAGCAAAAGGATCAGCCGGACAAGCCTTGTTTAAATCCGTGTAGTCCACACACATACGCCAAGTGCCGTTCTTCTTAAGTACCAGCACCGGGTTAGCCAATCACTCAGGATGGAAAAGTTCAATGATAAACCCAGCTGCCAAGAGCCGGGCTACTTCTTCTCCGATGGCCTTCCGCCTCTCCTCATTAAAACGGTGAAGAAACTGCTTGACCGGCTTAAACTTTGGATCAATATTAAGAGTGTGCTCAGCGAGTTCTCTCGGTACACCCGACATGTCTGAAGGCTTTCATGCGAAGATGTCCCGGTTCTCACAGATGAACTCGATGAGCACGCTTTCCTATTTCAGATCCAGATTAGCATTGATGCTGAACTACTTGGATGAGTCGCCAGGAACAAAATCAACCATCTTGGTATCGTATGCTGACTTAAACTTGAGAACCAGATCATGCTCTATGGTTGGCTTTTTCAAAGACGTCATATCTGTCGGGTCAACATTGTCTTTGTAAAATTTTAACTCCTTCGTTGCACAAACCGACTCAGCATAAGCCGCATCTCCTTCTTCACATTCCAGGGCTATCCTATGGCTCCCATGCACCGTGATGGTTCCCTTGTGACCCGGCATCTTGAGTGCAGATACACATAACAAGGCCATGCCATGAATTTAGCATAAGCCGGCCGTCCAAACAGAGCGTGATAGGGGTTGTGGATCTTGACCACTTCAAAGGTCAACGTCTCTGACCTAGAGTCATGATCATCTCCAAAAACAACTTCCAGAGCTATCTTACCAACTAGATATGCCGACTTACCAGACACCACGCCATGGAAAATAGTGTTTGATGGCTTAAGATTTTTATCAGTTAACCCCATGCGACGGAAAGTTTCATAATAAAGGATATTGATGCTGCTCCCTCCGTCCATGACTACTTTGGTAAACTTATATCCTCCAACCTGAGGTGCGACCACCAAAGCCAAATGACCCGGATTATCAACTCGGGGCGGGTGATCTTCCCAACTCCACACGATGGGCTGCTCAGACCAACGCAGATAACGAGGAACCGTCGGCGCAACGGCATTAACTGATCTCTTATGAAGCTTCTGGTCACGCTTACACAGGCTAGTGGTGAACACATAGTATTGCCCACTATTCAACTGCTTTGGGTTGCTCTGATAACCAGACTGTTGCTGTTGCTGGCCCTCCTGATTACTCTGCTGGTTGTAACCACCCTGGTTGTTGTAATTACCTTGGTTTCCTTGGAATCCAGAGTTAGAATCGCCACTGCAATAACCCGGACCATGAGAGCCGGGCCCAGAGCCGCCACCTGGCCCATGGCTGTCATGAAAAAGATTGGAATTCTTGCACTCCTTCATAATATGACAATTCTTCCATAGGTGCCCAGATGGTCTTTCCTTCGTACCATGTTTTGGGCAGGGCTGATTTAACATATGTTCAAGATTTATACCGGATCCTCCGGCCCGTGGGGGCGGTTTACCCTTGCGACGCTGACCACTATTATGTGCATTGGTGTTAGCCACAAAATCAAAATTATTGTCAGCCTTGCGCTTACCACTGCCTCCCAGGTTATGCTGCTGCCCCTTGGCGTTGCTGCTCTTCCTTCCCTTCCCCAGTTTGTCATCATCAGACTCGGGGTCCTTGGTACTATCAGAGTCAGCATACTTAACGATAGCCGCCATGAGCGTCCCCATGTCATTGCTGTGGCGCTTGAGCTGCCCTAGCTTCTGCTTCAAAGGCATGAAACGACAATTGTTCTCCAACATCAACACCGTTGAGTCGGCATTGATGTGATCCGACGAGTGCAAGATTGTTAAGACCCGACGCACCCAATGGGTTGTTGACTCACCTTCCTCTTGAACATAGGAGGCCAGATCCACAATTGACATGGGATGTTTACATGTATCCTTGAAGTTCTGAATGAACCGGGCCTTTAACTCGGCCCATGACCCGATGGAATTGGCAGGGAGCCCCTTCAACCAAGTGCGGGCCATCCCTTCTAACATCAGGGGGAAATATTTAGCACATGCAGCCTCGCTGACATCCAGCAACTCCATGGCCATCTCATAGCTCTCAATCCATGCCTTCAGACTTAAATCGGCTGTATAGTTGGGCACCTTGTGAGGACCTTTAAAATCCTTGGGTAGGCGCTCATTACGTAGATCTGGCACCAAGCATGGCATGCCCAGGTTGCTAAAGGTCATAGCTGGCTCCACAAAGGTGGTCAGACGAACCGGAGTTGGCTGTCGAGCCGCATACTGTGCCGCTAACTCGGCCTCCCGACGAGCTCTTCCTTGATCCACCACATTCTGAGCATCAGCACTACCGCCCGCCGGGTTATGCTCGCGCGGCGGGTTATGGTTACGTCCACTGCTTGACACCGCTGGCTCATCAAGATGTCGGCTGTAACTTTGACTTGGGCAAAGGGTGAAATGGTTGGGTCAGTGCTGTTTGGAGAAGTTCTCTGGCTCTCCGTGTCTCGACCGCCGTTGGCGACTCACCATCAACCGGAAGGGCCACCAGTCGTGACGCTGCAGCGATCATGTTATCCAAAGGGTTAGAATAATGACCCGGTGGCGTCGGTACGTGTTGCGGTGGGTTGGTGTTCTGACGAGGCGGGTCCATTGTGCGCGGCTGAACCGGCGTATCCGTCCTAGGCGCTTCGACCCGGTTCGCTACCGCCGGGTTACTGGTTCCTGCACCTGGCGTGTTAAAGAGATTCCTGGCCTCATAAACCGAAGGTAGACGAGTCTGATGCCTCCTCCTCATGACTTCATTGGAAGCGTTCTGATCTAACATGAGCCAGAAAGATTGTGACTGAATCCATTGAGCCTGAGCATCCAAAGCGGTCCGCTCCTCAGCCATCCTAGCGCTTTTTGCGTTTAGCTCCTCCTCGGCCTGCGCTATCTCATCACGCGGCTTCGTGATTGCCGCATTATGCTGATCTTGATCCGCCGAGTTAACCACCACTGTTAACAGTGATGTCAACTTGTCCAGTAGATCAGTTAAAGCTTGAGCTGGCGGGCGCTCAGGGCCTCCTGCCCCGGCAGCCGCTGTCGTTGCTGAACCGGAAATCAACTCTGTCGCTGTTGATGAATGTTGCACGGGTTGTGTACCGGCCATGAAGATTGCAACCCGATTCGGCGGCTCATAGAGGTCCGGAATACTGTCGCCGTCGGAACAGCCCCCAAGCCGGCCGTCTGGCAGTTGATACAATGACATTGTCTCACCGATGGATGACTCGCCATCAAAGTAGACGACGATCTCATCACAAGATGCTGGTCTGTCCTCAGATTCCACTCCATGGATAAATCCCACGAAGGCACAATTCATGGCAGGCCGAACCCGGGCGGGTATCGCACGCTGAGCCGTCTCGACGATGTTGGTGCAGATGTCCGGCTCAGGGCCCGGTTCGCCGATCTTGCCGATGAAGACATGGATTCCACCGAAGGGGACCTGGTACCCGTACTCAATTGAGCCGACCTTGGGGCCCCAGCCTGCATCATCAATGTAGAGCTTGTCGCGACGACTCTTGGTCATCCGGCCCACAGTGTATCCCTTGATCCCTTCAAAGTTGCCATTTAAGAACTCGAAACCATCATGCGATAGCCCCACGGTGGGCGCCAACTATCGTGGAATTTTCACGGCAGATGTCCTAGTGTGAGGACTTAGTCGTGGAGCCATCGCGTTGAGGTTAGCTTAAAGGGGTTAATCAGGACAAAGGACACGAGGAGTTTATACTGGTTCGGCCCCTTACGATGAAGATAAAAGCCTAGTCTAGTTTGTAGTTGGTATTGCTAGGGTTTCGATGAGCAGGGAGCGAATACGCTTGACCCGGCTCTCGATCTGTTGTTTTTCTTCTCTTAAGCCGCCGCTAGGTCGTCCCCTTATATACACGGGTTGACGCCCTGCGGCCCTTAGAGTCTCGGCCGGTTTATACAACGTATCCGGCTCGGTGACCTTTCTTACATACCTCACAATACAAGCTTTACATACATGACGGTTTATATCTATGGGCCTTAAGTCGCCTTCAGGTCTGGGCCCTCTACTAAGCCTACCTATGAACCGCCATATGATCTTGGGCTTCATTGTGATGAATCGTCATGGGGATGACCCGCCCCCTCTTGGGCGGGTCATACCTAATAGTTATATCCCCAACAAACATCGAAAACACAAAAGAAGATTCATATGAAATCAGTTTTCGATGAACTCGAGCTTGTCAATAAGATGACCATGAGATCCAAATCTCACAAGGAGAAGAATCAAACAAGAACCAAGATAGATGATGCAAGGATGCAATGGTTTGAGCTCTCGACGAATGATACAATCAAGCTACTCACTAGAGATCCCCCCTTGATGGTACGACAATCGATCCTACAACCCAGTCTCCCAACTACCACTATGAGACCGGTAAAATAGAAAACCTATGAAGGGCAAACCTTTGCCTTGCGCATGGTCCACTTGAGCTAGATAATGACGATCTTGACTCCCTCAAGTTGGAGCACCTTTCTTGATTGCGTTGGCTCGATGAAGACTAGTTGATTGCTCCCCCATACTCCACTATGGGTGAGCCACTCTTTCGCACATCTTAATAAGTCCATTGTCACCACAATGGACGGAAAGCTTCAAGAACTTGATCTCTTCGTGATGCATCACTTGAACGTGCACACCGCAACCTAACCCCACAAGGAACTCTCACGAAGACCATGGGTTAGTACACAAAGCGTAATTGGCAATGCTTATCATTTCATGGGATCACTTGATCCCTCCCGGTACATCTTCTATGCTTTGTGAGTTGATAAATTTGATTCACTCTTGACTTAGTCTTGATCAACCTTGAACGTTTCCAACTCTCTTCATTTGGATGATGCCTTGAAGGTAAGCATGAATGATCACACAATCTTCTTCTTCAAAACATGCTTGCAATACTCCCAACACTCGCATGACCAAACTTTGGATAATTCCTTAATATCACCTTGGTCAATTCATAAACTCCTTGAAACCAACACATGGACTTCAAGAAATGCCTATGGACAAATCCTTCAAATATAACTCAATGCAAGTCCATAGAGAATGTCATCAATTACCAAACCACACATGAGGGCACCGCATGTCCTTTCACCTAGGCTAGGCCAGAATCGTGTGAAGTGGCACACATACTTTTGGAATCATGCAAGTTGGTGCACTGGTGGGTGACGGGTTCATGAGAAAACTTTATGGAAAGAGATAGTCCGGGATCCATAGGCTCACTAGGGTTTGATCCCTGGTTCCTACCCCCTTTCTCCCCTTTTTCTCAGTAGGAAGTGTGCCTTCTCTTCCCGCACGCGCTAATGGGCCGACCCATGTATGGGTGGTGGCGCCCCTGTTTTCTATTTTGTTTTATCCTTTTCACTTTTTCATTTTTTTTGTTTTTCCTTCTTTAAGTTAATTCAAGATTTTCAAAAGAACCAAATTTCAAAAAGTTACGAGCTTTAAAAATATATTGAGAAATCATAAATTGTTTGTGAATTCAAAAATATTTCAAAAATCATAAAATTTTCATGATTTCAAAAAATTGTTCGCATATTATAAAGATATTCACAATATCAAATAGATGTTGAAATAAAAAATCTTCATGATTTTTAAAAAATAATCCAGTATTCAAAACTTATTCTAGAAATAGAAAAAATGTACATGAAATTATAGAAAATATTCCCAAAAATTAAAACAGATCCGTAAATATGAACAAAACGAACCATCACTTGTGTAGAAGTTTTATTTGAGAATCTTTAGAGATCATTTTGTGGTTTTATTTAGTCCCTCGCATCGGGTTTAAAAAAGGTTTTCGTGTTTCATACAATGCAGAGCCCCAAAAAATTGACACGACTTCCTATAGGTTAGTTTTTGTATGTTATATATGTAAGTGCATCTAGTGCCCCTTAGTGATTTTGGTGTATTGAAAACTTATAGGTTAAGGGACTGATGCGTTTGTGAGTGTACACAGGTCTATAAGTCTATGAGGAGTTTGATATTTACAGAGAAAGTCGGCCCCTAAAAATGAAGTTCTTCGACTGAAGACTTTGGATTTATGAAGGCTTTCTGAAGACTTTGAAAGTGAAGAAATTGGTGTGATCCTGAAGACTTGGTATTCATTCGAGGAACATGAAGTGTGAAGACTTTTGTTTTTGTAGTTTCATTCTCTCTTTCTTGAGTCATAGGAAACACCGTACTGTTAAAGGGGGTCAAGGAAATACTAAGGAAAAATTTCCAAGTGATGCTCAACTCAAATCCTACACCTACCAATCCCTTCGAGTGAAGCCATTGGAAATCTCATACAGTTCAGTCAATTTCTTCAGTGACAGAGACGAAGTTCTTATGGTCTCTGAGGAATTTGTTCTGACTGAGGAGTTAGGAATTCGCCAGTGCGGATTGCCTACATAGTGAGGAACATGATAGCCCTGAGGAATTTGATACTCAACATTCCGACCGTTGCTGTGCTATGCGCCAGCTGTCCCAAAATATCTACCCACCTAATGGTCATATCATTGAAGGGCATTTATGCCTTATCATGTCGGGCTGCTCCCTAGGCTATAAATAGCCGCCCCCTACAACCACTAGCTGGTTGGCTGCTCCGAGAGAAACTGACACTTGTCATTTGAGAGCATCCCATCCTCCGAGGACTTTGAGTGAAAATCATCAAGCGAGGAAAACCCAAACCCAAAGACCTAAAACCCAAAGCAATTGAGCATCACTTAAGAGATTGATCCTGCGTGGATCCGACGCTTGTTACCTTTGAAGACTGTGCATCTTCCATACAGTTAGGTGTCATGGTCTAGAGCATCCAAGAGGAAATTGTGGATCACCGAGTGACCGAGTCTGTGAAGGTTTGAAAGTCACCTGAAGACTTACCACGAGTGATTGGGTGAGGTCTGTGTGACCTTAGCTCAAGGGGAATACGGTGAGGACTGAGTGTCCTGAGCTGCGTGTTCAGGACTGGGTGTCTGGGACTATGTGTCCTCAGGTTTAAATACCTAGCCGCCCTAACTAGACGTACAACTGTCACATCAGTTGGAACTGGTCTACCAAATCATTGTCTTCACCAAGCTACCTGGTTCCATTTCCTCAACCCTTCCATTTCCTCATTTCTGTGTTTTGTGCTTGTTCATATCTATTTGAAGACTTTGACTGAAGACTTTCTCTATTTCCTCAGTTCAATTTCTTCAGTCAGTTTGTCTTTATCCTATGTTATCCTGTGTTTACGCTTTCTGTACTCTATGCTTGTTTTCATTTCTTCATGAAGACCATGCTCATGCACTGTTATGTTTACTTCTGAGTACTGATACGTCTCCAATGTATCTATAATTTTTGATTGCACCATGCTATATTATCTACTGTTTTGGACATTATTGGGCTTTATTATCCACTTTTATATTATTTTTGGGACTAACCTATTAACCGGAGGCCCAGCCCAGAATTGCTATTTTTTTGCCTGTTTTAGGGTTTTGATGAAAAGGAATATCAAACGGAGTCCAAACGGAATGAAACCTTCAGGAACGTGATTTTGAGGAAGATTATGATCCGGGAGACTTGGACCCTACGTCAAGAAAGAAAACAGGAGGGCACGAGGTAGGGGGGCGCGCCCACCCCCACCAGGAGCGCCCTCCACCCTCGTGGGCCCCCTGTTGCTCCACCGACGTACTCCTTCCTCCTATATATACCTACGTACCCCCAAACGATCAGATATGGAGCCAAAACCCTAATTCTACCGCCACAACTTTCTGTATCCACGAGATCCCATCTTGGGGCCTGTTCTGGAGGTCCGCCGGAGGGGGCATCGATCACGGAGGGCTTCTACATCAACACCATAGCCTCTCCGATGAAGTGTGAGTAGTTTACCTCAGACCTATGGGTCCATAGTTAGTAGCTAGATGGCTTCTTCTCTCTTTTTGGATCTCAATACAATGTTCTCCCCCTCTCTCGTGGAGATCTATTCGATGTAATCTTCTTTTTGCGGTGTGTTTGTTGAGATCGATGAATTGTGGGTTTATGATCAAGTCTATCTATGAATAATATTTGAATCTTCTCTGAATTCTTTTATGTATGATTGGTTACCTTTGCAAGTCTCTTCAAATTATCAGTTTGGTTTGGCCTACTAGATTGATCTTTCTTGCAATGGGAGAAGTGCTTAGCTTTGGGTTCAATCTTGCGGTGTCCTTTCCCGGTGACAGTAAGGGTAACAAGGCATGTATTGCATTGTTGCCATCGAGGATAACAAGATGGGGTTTTCTTCATATTGCATGAGTCTATCCCTCTACATCATGTCATCTTGCTTAAGGCGTTACTCTGTTTTTATGAACTTAATACTCTAGATGCATGCTGGATAGCGGTCGATGTGTGGAGTAATAGTAGTAGATGCAGGCAGGAGTCGGTCTACTTGTCTTGGACGTGATGCCTATATATATGATCATACCTAGATATTCTCATAACTATGCTCAATTCTGTCAATTGCTCAACAGTAATTTGTTCACCCACCGTAGAATACTTATGCTCTCAAGAGAAGCCACTAGTGAAACCTATGGCCCCCAGGTCTATCTTCATCATATTAATCTACTACTACTTAGTTATTTCCATTGTTATTTACTTTGCATCTTTATCTTTAAAATACCAAAAATATTATCTTATCATATCTATCAGATCTCACTCTCGTAAGTGGCCCTATAGGGATTGACAACCCCTATTTGCGTTGGTTGCAAGGATTTATTTGTTTTGTGCAGGTGCGAGGGACTCGCGCGTAGCCTCCTACTGGATTGATACCTTGGTTCTCAAAAACTGAGGGAAATACTTACGCTACTTTGCTGCATCATCCCTTCCTCTTCGGGGAAAACCAACGCAGTGCTCAAGAGGTAGCAAGAAGGATTTCTGGCGCCGTTGCCGGGGAGGTCTACGCAAAAGTCAACATACCAAGTACCCATCACATACCCTTATCTCCCGCATTACATTATTTGCCATTTGCCTCTTGTTTTCCTCTCCCCCACTTCACCCTTGCCATTTTATTCACCCTCTCTCTCTATCCTCCCTCTCTATTTGCATCTTTTTGCCCGCTTGCTTTTTGTTTGCTTGTGTGTTAGTTTGTTTGCTTGTCGTTATGGCTAGTCCCTTATCTTCTTCGTTGTCTCCCGAGAATGAAATTCTAAATTTTAAGCAAAGGGAGGGTGAAAATCTAAAAGATGCTTGGTATATAATTTGCAATGCTCAAAATAGATCTACTAGGAAGCAATCTACTACCATTCTCCTTCGCAATTTTTATGTAGGCATTACTCCTTGGCACCGTTATGTTCTTGATACTATTACCGGAGGGAACTTTTTGGGTAGCCATACTTTTGATTCTTATAATGCTATGTTAGATTTATTTGGCTCACCCCCTCTCTTGGTTAATGGAACTATATTAGCTTTGGAGCATGTAATGCAAAGGCTTGAGATTATTGAAAATAAGGTTGCGACCGTAGAGTTAATTGAAAATTTGGATAAAAAGATCCATAGCCGAATCTCTGAATATGGATCTAAAGTAGGAGTTACTTTGAAAGATATTAAAAAAAGGAACCCATAGTTAATGAGAAAATAAATCACGATTCTGTTAGGATCGATAAACTTGAGAATATTATTACCAACTTGGGAACCGCTTTTTCTTCTGTAAAGAATACTCCAAGTCCTTCCACTAAAGTTGCCAAGCTTATGTACGTTCCTAAAAATAAGGGTGAATCATCTAGTAAGGAAAATGCGGATCTCAAATCTATAAGTGTTCATCCCAATCTTTTTGCTATCATTAAGGAGCCATTTGTTACAAATGAATTTTTCGATCTTGTGCCTAAAAGTTTGATAATCAATAAAAAGAAAGAAATTCCTAAAGATGGTAGATGCCTCATGATACGTCTCCGTTGTATCTATAATTTTTGATTGTTCCATGCCAATATTATTCAACTTTCATATACTTTTTGGCAACTTTTTATATTATTTTTGGGTCTAACATATTGATCCAGTGCCCAGTGCCAGTTCCTGTCTGTTGCATGCTTTTGGTTTCGCAGAATATCCATATCAAACGGAGTCCAAACGGGATAAAAACGGACGGAGCTTATTTTTGGAAAATATGGAAAATTCGGAAGGAAAATCAACGCGAACCAGTGCCCGAGGTGGTCATGAGGCAGGGGGGCGCCCCCCCTTAGGGTGCACCCCCTACCTCGTGAGCCCATCGTAAGGCGGTTGACGCTCTTCTTTTGCCGCAAGAAAGCTAATATTCGGGAAAAAAATCACGGCGAAGGTTTCAGGCCAATCGGAGTTATGGATCTCCATATATACACGAAACGGTGAAACAGAGCCAGAAGAGAACGCAGAAACAGAGAGAGACAGAGAGATAGATCCAATCTCGGAGGGGCTCTCGCCCCTCCCACACCATGGGAGCCAAGGACCAGAGGGGAAACCCTTCTCCCATCTAGGGAGGATGTCAAGGAAGAAGAATAAGGGGGCCCCTCCCCCCTTGCTTCCGGTGGCGCCAGAGCGCTGCCGGGGCCATCACCATCACCGCCATCTTCACCAACAACTTCACCGCCATCATCACCAACTCTTCCCCCCTCTATGCAGCGGTGTAACCTCTCTCTTACCCTCTGTAATCTCTACTTAAACATGGTGCTTAATGCTATATATTATTTCCCAATGATGTATGGCTATCCTATGATGTTTGAGTAGATCTGTTTTGTCCTAATGGCTATTTGATGATCGTGATTGGTTTGAGTTGTATGTTTTATTATTGGTGCTGTCCTATGGTGCTCTCCGTGTCGCGCAAGCGTGAGGGATTCCCGCTGTAGGGTTTGCATTATGCTTATGATTTGCTTATGGTGGGTGGCGTGAGTGACAGAAGCATAGACCCGAGTAAGTAGGTTGTTTGCGTATGGGATAAAGGGGACTTGATGCTTTAATGCTATGGTTGGGTTTTACCTTAATGAATCTTTAGTAGTTGCGGATGCTTGCTAGATTTCCAATCATAAGTGCATATGATCCAAGTAGATAAAGTATGTTAGCTTATGCCTCTCCCTCAAATAAAATTGCAATAATGATTACGGGTCTACTTATCGATTGCCTAGGGACAAATAACCTTCTTGTTGACAAAAGCTCTTTACTAAAACTAATTTAGTTGTGTCTTTATCTAAACAGCCCCTAGCTTTTATTTACGTGATCTTTAATTTCTTGCAAGCTTACCCAAAAACACCTACAAAGTACTTCTAGTTTCATACTTGTTTCTGGTAAAGCGAACGTCAAGCGTGCGTAGAGTTGTATCGGTGGTCGATAGAACTTGAGAGAATATTTGTTCTACCTTTAGCTCCTTGTTGGGTTCGACACTCTTACTTATTGAAAGAGGCTACAATTGATCCCCTATACTTGTGGGTTATCACCTCATTGAAGAATTGCCTACCAAAGATGGCAATACCTAGATCTATTCGTGATTGTTATGCCTAGCTAGGGGCGTTAAACGATAGCGCTTGTTGGGAGGCAACCCAATTTTATTTTTATTCCTTGCTTTTTGCTCCTGTTTAGTAATAAATAATTTATCTAGCCTCTGTTTTGGTTGCGTTTTTTGTGTTTAATTAGTGTCTGTGCCAAGTAGAACCGTTGGGAAGACTTGGGGAAAGTCTTGTTGAACTTGCTGTAAAAAAACAGAAACTTTAGCGCTCACAAGAACTTCTGTAATTTTTATTTGGAGAGTGATATTTAGTTAATTCTTTTTGAAGATGATTAATAGATAAATTCCTCAAGTCCAGAAGTTTATTTTAGAATTTTTGGGGTTCCAGATCTTGCGGTAGCTACAGATTACTACAGACTGTTCTGTTTTTGACAGATTCTGTTTTCCGTGTATTGTTTGCTTATTTTGATGAATCTATGGCTAGTAAAATAGTTTATAAACCATAGAGAAGTTGGAATACAGTAGGTATAAAACCAATATAAATAAATAATGAGTTCATTACAGTACCTTGAAGTGATCTTTTGTTTTGTTTCGCTAACGGAGCTCACGAGATTTTCTACTTTAAGTTTTGTGTTGTGAAGTTTTCAAGTTTTGGGTAAAGATTTGATGGATTATGGAACAAGGAGGGGCAAGAGCCTAAGCTTGGGGATGCCCATGGCACCCCCAAGATAATCTAAGGACACCTAAAATCCAAAACTTGGGGATGCCCCGGAAGGCATCCCCTCTTTCGTCTACTTCTATCGGTAACTTTACTTGGAGCTATATTTTTATTTACCACATGATATGTGTTTTGCTTGGAGCGTCTTGTATGATTTGAGTCTTTGCTTGTTATTTTACCACAATCATCCTTGATGTACACACTTTTTTAGAGAGCCATACATGATTTGGAATTTTTTAGAATACTCTATGTGCTTCGCTTATATCTTTTGAGTTATATAATTTTGCTCTAGTACTTCACTTATATCTTTTAGAGCACGGTGGTGGATTTGTTTTATAGAAACTATTGATCTCTCATGCTTCACTTAGATTATTTTGAGAGTCTTAAATAGCATGGTAATTTGCTTAAAATCCTAATATGCTTGGTATGCAAGATTAATAATAAAACTTTCTTATGAGTGTGTTGAATACTATGATAAGTTTGATACTTGATAATTGTTTTGAGATATAGAGATGGTGATATTAAAGTCATGCTAGTTGAGTAGTTGTGAATTTGAGAAATACTTGTGTTGAAGTTTGTGATTCCCGTAGCATGCATGTATGGTGAACCGTTATGTGATGAAGTCGGAGCATGATTTATTTATTGATTGTCTTCCTTATGAGTGGCGGTCGGGGACGAGCGATGGTCTTTTCCTACCAATCTACCCCCTAGGAGCACGCGCGTAATACTTTGCTTTGATAACTTGTAGATTTTTGCAATAAGTATATCAGTTCTTTATGACTAATGTTGAGTCCATGGATTATACGCACTCTCACCCTTCCACCTTTGCTAGCCTCTCTAATACCACGCACCTTTCGCCGGTATCATACACCCACCATATACCTTCCTCAAAATAGCCATTCCGAGATATATTGCCATGCAACTTTCCACCGTTCCATTCATTATGACACACTCCATCATTGTCATATTGCTTAGCATGATCATGTAGTTGACATTGTATTTGTGGCAAAGCCACCATTCATAATTCTTTCATACATGTCACTCATGAGTCATTGCATATCCCGGTACACCGCCGGAGGCATTCACATAGAGTCATATTTTGTTCTTAGTATCGAGTTGTAATTGTTGAGTTGTAAGAAAAATAAAAGTGTGATGATCATCATTATTAGAGCATTATCCTACTGAGGAAAGGATGATGGAGGCTATGATTCCCCCACAAGTCGGGATGAGACTCCGGACGAAAAATAAATAAAAGAGGCCAAAGAAGCCCAAATAAAAAAAGGAGAAAGAAAAGAGGCCATAAAAAAAGAGAAAATACCCAAATAAAAAAATATGACAGAAAAAGAGAGAAGGGACAATGTTACTATCCTTTTACCACACGTGTGCTTCAAAGTAGCACCATGATCTTCATAATAGAGAGTCTCTCATGTTATCACTTTCATATACTAGTGGGAATCTTTCTTATAGAACTTGGCTTGTATATTCCAATGATGGGATTCCTCAAATTGCCCTAGGTCTTCATGAGCAAGCAAGTTGGATGCACACCCACTTAGTTTCTTTTTGAGCTTTCATATACTTATAGCTCTAGTGCATCCGTTGCATGGCAATCCCTACTCACTCACATTGATATCTATTGATGGGCATCTCCATAGCCCGTTGATACGCCTAGTTGATGTGAGACTATCTTCCCCCTTTTTGTATTCTCCACAACCACCATTCTATTCCACCTATAGTGCTATATCCATGGCTCACGCTCATGTATTGCGTGAAAATTGAAAAGGTTTTGAGAATGTCAAAAGTATGAAACAATTGCTTGGCTTGTCATCGAGGTTGTGCATGATTTAAATATTTTGTGTGGTGAAGATAGAGCATAGCCAGACTATATGATTTTGTAGGGATAACTTTCTTTAGCCATGTTATTTTGAGAAGACATAATTTGCTTTGTTAGTATGCTTGCAGTATTATTATTTTTATGTCAATATGAACTTTTGTCTTGAATCTTTCGGATCTGAATATTCATACCACAATTAAGAAGAATTACATTAAAATTATGCCAAGTAGCACTCCGCATCAAAAATTCTGTTTTTATCATTTACCTACTCGAGGACGAGCGGGGATTAAGCTTGGGGATGCTTGATACGTCTCCAACGTATCTATAATTTTTGATTGCTCCATGCTATATTATCTACTGTTTTGGACATTATTGGCCTTTATTATCCACTTTTATAATATTTTTGGGACTAACCTATTAACCGGAGGCCTAGCCCAGAATTGTTGTTTTTTGTCTGTTTTAGGGTTTAGAAGAAAAGGAATATCAAACGGAGTCCAAATGGAATGAAACCTTCGGGAATGTGATTTTTAGGAAGATTATGATCCGGGAGACTTGGAACCTACGTCAAGAAAGAAAACAGGAGGGTACGAGGTAGGGGGGCGCCCACCCCCACCAGGCGCGCCCTCCACCCTCGTGGGCCCCCTGTTGCTCCACCGATGTACTCCTTCCTCCTATATATACCTACGTACCCCCAAACGATCAAATACGGAGCCAAAACCCTAATTCCACTGCCGCAACTTTCTGTATCCACGAGATCCCATCTTGGGGCCTGTTCCGGAGCTCCGCCGGAGGGGGCATTGATCATGGAGGGCTTCTACATCAACACCATAGCCTCTCCGATGAGGTGTGAGTAGTTTACCTCAGACCTACGGGTCCATAGTTAGTAGCTAGATGGCTTCTTCTCTCTTTTTGGATCTCAATACAATGTTCTCCCCCTCTCTTGTGGAGATCTATTCGATGTAATCTTCTTTTTGCGGCGTGTTTGTTGAGATGAATTGTGGGTTTATGATCAAGTCTATCTATGAATAATATTTGAATCTTCTCTGAATTCTTTTATGTATGATTGGTTATCTTTGCAAGTCTCTTCGAATTATCAGTTTGGTTTGGCCTACTAGATTGATCTTTCTTGCAATGGGAGAAGTGCTTAGCTTTGGGTTCAATCTTGTGGTGTCCTTTCCCGGTGACAGTAAGGGCAGCAAGGCACGTATTGTATTGTTGCCATCGAGGATAACAAGATGGGGTTTTCTTCATATTGCATGAGTCTATCCCTCTACATCATGTCATCTTGCTTAAGGCGTTACTCTGTTTTTAACTTAATACTCTAGATGCATGCTGGATAGCGGTCGATGAGTGGAGTAATAGTAGTAGATGCAGGCAGGAGTCGGTCTACTTGTCTCAGAAGTGATGCCTATATACATGATCATACCTAGATATTCTCATAACTATGCTCAATTTTGTCAATTGCTCAACAGTAATTTGTTCACCCACCGTAGAATACTTATGCTCTCGAGAGAAGCCACTAGTGAAACCTATGGCCCCCGGGCCTATCTTCATCATATTAATCTACTACTACTTAGTTATTTCCTTTGTTATTTGCTTTGCCTTTATTTTACTTTGCATCTTTATCATAAAAATACCAAAAATATTATCTTATCATATCTATAAGATCCCACTCTCATAAGTGGCCCTATAGGGATTGACAACCCCTATTTTGCGTTGGTTGCGAAGATTTATTTGTTTTGTGCAGGTGCGAGGGACTCGCGCGTAGCCTCCTACTGGATTGATACCTTGGTTCTCAAAAACTGAGGGAAATACTTACGCTACTTTGCTGCATCATCCCTTCCTCTTCGGGGAAAACCAACACAGTGCTCAAGAGGTAGCAAGTACTTATTCCGCTGCAAGTAGTTCTTCACTCAGGAATTTCCTCACCCTGAAATTCCTTAGTGAAGAATTCATAAAAATCGCCTATTCACCCCCCCTCTAATCGATATAACGCACTTTCAATTGGTATCAGAGCAAGGTACTCCCTTGTTCTGTGTGATTTTGGTTTAACCGCCTGGAGTTTTAGTTATGTTGACCGCATGTATGATCAAGGTTTCTGCTGGGTGTCCTACCTTCGATGGGACAGACTACCCCTACTAGAAGAATAAGATGCGCATGCATCTTGAGGCAATTGATAACGATCTTTGGTACGTTGTGGAGTATGGTGTTCCCTCTGTCACTCCCACCATCAACGCTGCTGATGTGAAGAGATTCAAGCAACTCGACTCTCAAGCGAAGAATATCATATGTGGCCATCTGAGAAAAGGGCAGTATGGCAGAGTGAGTGCTTTGGAGACAGCTAAGCTTATCTGGGACAGGCTGTCCAAGGTCAATGAGGGAGTCTCAACACAGTGTGACTCTCGAGTTGACGTTCTTCGAAATCTCTTCAACCGCTTCAAAAGACTCGACAATGAAAATGTTCAGCAAACCTTCGATCGCCTCACTGACATCTCAAATGAGCTTCAAGCACTTGGTGCCACTGATATCACCGACCATGAGGTGGTGAAGAAATTGCTGAGATCGCTTGATTCCTCATTTGATACCTTGGCATTGATGATACAAGAACATGGAGACTATAAGTCACTTGATCCCGCTGATATCCTCGAGAGACTAAACACTCATGAGTTCCAGCTTGCTGAGAAGAGAGATCTCTATGGACCAAGTTATGGTAGATCACGAGCTTTGAAGGCCAAGGCAATGTCTAAATCTGAAGGTGAAGATTCTGGTAGCAGCCTTGGTGACCCTGAAGAATTGATCCAGGAGCAATGCTCGTGAGGAAGTTTCAGAAGTTCTCAAGACGTGGTCGCTCTGGTAAATCCTCAAGAAGTGGTGACTTGAGATCAGATTCCTCATCCCATGATTACAAGAAGAGACTCTGTCACAAATGCAAGAAACCCGGACACTACATTCAAGATTGTCCTTAATGGGAAAAGGAATCAAAGAAGAAGAAGTACAAGGATTATAGTTCTGATGATTCAAAGAAGAAGAATAAATCTTCAAAGACCTCATCATCAAAATCCTCAAGGTCATCTCACAAGAAGAGCAGCTCCAAGAAGGCTCGGGCATTCATTGGCAAGGAAATGGACTCTGAGGCTGAATCTAAGGAAAATGAGGAAGAGGAGGAATCTGAGGATTCAGACTCTGGTGTGGCGAGCCTAGCCCTCGCTACCGCGTTCGTCAGCAAGTCCACCTTCAACTCTGAAGAAAAGGACCTCCCCAACACTACTGATGACGGCGATGAGGACTACGCTCCCACCTATTGCTTCATGGCAAAAGGCTCAAAGGTACTCAAATATCCCTCCTCTGAATCTAGTGAGGATGAATCTGATGAAAACCTCAAACCCAGCTATTCTAAACTTGCTAAGATTGCTGTGAAACTACAAAAGGCTCTTGAAAAGGTTCAAAACATGCTAGATAAAAGCGATGATATGTTGGGCGAGGAAATGGATCGCACTAAATTTTGACTGAAAATCTTCAGAGACTTCAGTCCAAGTTTGACAATCTTCAAGTTCATCATAACACTCTCCTATCTGATCATGAGAAGCTTTCTTATGAATTTCTTCAAAGAAAGCAAGATCTTGAGCAGTTAAGAGTGAGTTATGGAGATCTTTAGAAGGAGCGTGATTCATTACTTGCTCAACAGATTAGCGCTACTCAGGATGAATTTATTCCTCCATGTTTGAAGTGCATTGAACATGAAACTGCTAATTCTTCACCTGAATGCTCAAATGCTTCCATTGTTGCAAATTCTTCAACTGTCTCTGCTATCACTAATTCCTCATCTGAGGACATTGCTAGTATCACTGATGATGCAGGGCTGAAGGAATTGTATATGACAGGCATGTACAAAAGCCTCAAAGGGCATCAGGCTCTTTGTGACGTGCTTAAAAAGCAGATCCTCAACAGGAACCCTAGGAAAGAGGGTATTGCCTTTGAGAGGAAACTCAATGCTGATGGGACCTACTGGAAACCTGAGCAGTATCCCAAAACCTCATGGGTTGCTGCAAAGGGACCTTCAGTGGATCCATCTACTTTATCTGGCTTTACATGTGAATCTTCATATTCTTCTGATGAGTCATTTGACTCCAATTATAAACTGTTCAAAACACAGAATGGTGAAGTATTTGCTAGATATGTTGGCACTAACTGCAGGAACAGTCCTCCTATGAAGAAAATCTGGGTTCCCAAAAGGTGCCTTAAAAATCTTCAGGCGAATGTCATCATGACACCTGTAAGTGCATCTAGTGCCACCCCTAGTTGGTTTTGGAGTATTGACGACAAACCTAGTTGAGGGACTAATGTGTTTGTGAGAATTGCAGGATAACACAGGTAGAAGTCCCTCATTGATTCGGTTTTCCTACCAGAGATGACCCCTAAAAATGTATGAAGACATTGAAGTCAAAGGTGGTATATGAAGATATTCACATTGAAGACTATGACAAGAGAAGACACCACATGAAGCCTATGGAGCTCGAAGACTTAGATCTTTCGTAGTTCTCTTTCTTCTGTGTTGAGTCATAGGAACCACCGTACTGTTAAGTGGGGTCCAAGAGAACCAGTCAGAATGACTGAAGTGATGCTTAAACAAAACCTATGTCTTCGAGTGAAGACTTTGAGAGCGAATCTTGTCCAGAGTCGGGCAAGTCAGCTTTGCTTGAAGCCCAAGTAAAGTTGCCGTGTGAGTTTGAAATCTGACCGTTGGAACACGTGTCAGTTCCTTAGTGACCCAGGGTCATTTCGGACAAATCAGGTCGGGTTGCCAAGTGGCTATAAATAGCCCACCCCCTACAACCATAAACGGTTGGCTGCTCAGATTCAGAGTACGGCTTTTGTCGTTTGAGAGCAACCCACCTCGAAGCCTTTGAGAGAGAATTCCTTGCGAGGATAAAGCCCTAACCACCCAGAGCCAAAGAGAATTAGGCATCACTTAAGTCTTCTTGTCTGTGTGATCTGAAGACTTATTACACTTGAGGACTGTGAATCCTCCAGCCGGTTAGGCGTCGCGTTCTGAGCATCCAAGAGACATTGTGGATCGCCGGTGAACGAAGTCTGTGAAGGTTTAGGAGTCTACCTTGAAGACTTACCAGAGTGATTGGGCGAGGGCTGTGTGACCTTAGCTCAAGGGGAATACGGTGAGGACTGGGTGTCCTGAGCTGCGTGTTCAGGACTGGGTGTCCGGGACTATGTGTCCTAAGGTTTAAATACCTAGCTGCCCTAACCAGACGTACAGTTGTCACAGCACTTGGAACTGGTCCAACAAATCATTGTCTTCAGCGAGTCACTGGTTTCATCTTCCCTTCCCTTTACTTACTGTTACTCCTTGTGAAGTCATTGTATGTTCGCACTATCTTTTGTCTTCACTGAGTGACTGCGTGTTCTGTGTGGCTTCACAATATCTTCCTACCTGATCCTTACTACATTGAACTATTTGTCATTGTGCTTTCACTCTATTGAATACTTGACTATGGCTTGCCTAGTGTAGTCTACCTTCCGCTGCAGGGTAATAGGTTTATTTCTATCGTTTGTCTTCATAACTTCCATGTTTTGAAGACTTTCATAAAAATTGCCTATTCACCCCCCTCTAGTCGATATAACGCACTTTCAATTGGTATCAGAGCAAGGTGCTCCCTTGTTCTGTGTGATTCGGTTTAACCACCTGGAGTTTTAGCTATGTCGACTGCAGGGATAATTAAAGTCTCCGCTGCGTGCCCCGTCTTCGATGGAACTGAATATCCCTACTGGAAGAATAAGATGCGCATGCATCTTGAAGCCATTGACGTCGACCTATGGTATGTCGTCAAGAACGGCGTTCCCAAGGCTGGAGAAGGTGTCACTGCTGCTGATGTCAAGAAGTTCGTTCAACTGGACTCTACTGCCAAGAATATCATCTGTGGTCATCTGACCAAAGGATAGTATGGCCGTGTGAGTGCTTTGGAAACATCTAAGCTGGTCTGGGACTGGCTCTCCAAGGTCAATGAAGGCGTCTCAACCCAGAGAGATCAGAGAATCAGTGTCCTTCGCAACCTCTTCAACCGCTTCAAGCGAAATGACAATGAGAATGTCCAGCTCACATTTGACCGACTCACTGACATTACAAATGAGCTTCAAGCCCTCGGTGCTACTGAGATCACCAAACATGAAGTTGTCAAGACACTACTGAGATCACTTGATAGTTTGTTTGACACCCTAGCCCTGATGATTCAAGAACGTCCTGATTTCAAGACACTCGATCCGTCTGACATACTTGAGAGGCTCAACACACATGAGTTTCAGCTTTCTGAGAAAAGAGATATCTACGGTCCAAACTATGGGCGAACTCGTGCCTTGAAGGCAAAAGTTGTCTCCTCATCTGAAGAAGAATCTGACAGCAGTTCGGATGATCCTGAAGACATTGGAAGGGAACTTGCTATGCTTGTGAAGAAGTTCCAAAAATTCACCAAGAAGAAAGGTTTCAGAAAGTCTTCCCGATCAAGCTCAAGGAATGATGAAGCTTCTGCTCACGACTACAAGAAGAAAACATGTCACAAGTGTAAGAAACCTGGCCACTTCATCTGTGAGTGTCCACAGTGGGACAATGAGAACAAAAAGAAGAAGAGCAAGGAATATGACTCTGACGACAAGAAGAAGAAGAAATACTCAAAGTCTTCTTCCAAGTCTTCCTCAAAGTCTTCATCACACAAGAAGAGCTCATATGGCAAGGCACGTGCGTTTGTTGGCAAGGAAATGGATTCAGAGGAGGAGTCCGCTTCTGAGGAGGCGGAGGTGGAGTCTGAGGAGGAGTCCGATTCAGGCGTCGCAAGTCTGGCTACAGCATACGTTGCCAAGTCCATCTTCAACACTGAAGACAATGACTTCATCATCGACACCGATGCAAATGACAAGGACTACTCCGCTTCTACCTACTGCTTCATGGCACGCGGTGCCAAGGTAAACACACGCACTACTCACTATCAAACATCTAGTGACGATGACTCTGATTGTGGTTCAAAACCCAGCTACAAAACACTTGCTAAAATTGCAACTGAACAACAGAAAGCTATGGAACATATTCAAAAACTGTTAGACAAAAGCGATGATCTGTTAGGTGCTGAAATGACTCGATCTGAATCCTTAATTGAAGACATAAAAAATCTTCACGCTAAGTATGAGGAACTTGAAAGTCGTCATGAAACTCTCTCAACAACTCATGAAAAGCTTTCCTATGATTATCTTCAAAGGAAGCAAGATCTTGAGAAATTGAGAGCGGCTCATGAAGATCTTCAAAAGAAAAACGAGTCACTTCGCGCCGAACAGATCAGCTCCGCTCAGGAAGGATTTGAACCACCATGTCTTCAATGCATTGAGCGTGATAATGCTACCACTGTTGCTGAATGTTCTACTGCTGCTACTGTTGCAATATCTTCAACTGTTGATGTGGGAACTAACCCCTCTGCTGAGGATTCCACTGCTATTGCTGATGAGAATGCTAGGTTGAAGACATTGCTTGAAACAGGGATGTACAAAAGTCTTAAAGGGCATCCGACACTATGTGATGTCCTCAAAAAGCAGATTTTGAACCGAAACCCGAGGAAAGAGGGTGTTGGGTTCGTAAGGAAAATGAATGTTGATGGCTCTTACTGGAAACCTGAGAAGTACCCCAAAACCACATGGGTTGCTGCAAAGGAATTTTCAGCAGATCCATCCACTCTATCTGGGTTCACTTGTGCTAACCCCATTGTCATTGATGAATCCTTTGATACAAACTATAAACTGTTTAAGAATCAGAATGGTGAAGTGTTTGCCAGGTACATTGGTACTAACTGCAGGAATGGACCGCCTATGAAGAAGATCTGGGCTCCGAAAAGGTGTCTAGAGAATCTTCCTGTGAATGTCATCATGACACCTCACGTGAAGAAGACAAACCTCAGACCAAAGGCTTCATACGGTCCAAAGGCTTCATACAGACAGAGGACTCACCTGAGTCGCACTAACGCAAATGTTTTGCAGGGAAACCATACTCAGGCATATGAATATGAGAGCGGTTCATCAAACCGCCATGTTCATAAGACCAAGAACTATTCTGCTTATTCTTATGAGTACTATTGTCTGCCTGCAAGACTGTTTGCTAGGGCTCCAAAGCCAAAGTTCTCAGATGCTGCACTTAGACTTATTGCTTCTAAGCCACCCTTGAAGATGTGGGTGGCTAATAAAGCTTAACTCTCTTTTGCAGGGAAAGGTCTCCAGCAGAAAACCAAAATCGTCTGACGCTATTGCTGGGGACCTTAAACATCTTGTAGGGTGCAAGATCAAATGCCTGAATGGTCTTACTATGTACTTCGTTCCTGAATCGCTTGCTACTCTCCCTATTAGTCCTAATCTGGATCTAAGCTTTCATAACCCACTGTTTCGTCAAATGTTTTTGCTTCACAATGCTCTTCGTGAAGCCTATCCCCCAAACTACACTGTAGGGTACGACACAAGCGTCTTCAGAATGGATTATTGATAGTGGGTGTACAAATCACATGACTGGCAAAAGAAGCCTTCTTATGGACTCAACCTTACGTCCATCCGACAAGAGCCACATCACATTTGCTGACACTGGTAAAAGTAAGGTATTGGGTCGATCAACACATGGATAAAGTCATGCTTGTTGAATCCCTTGGCTTCAACTTAATGTCTGTCTCAATGATTTGCGATTTAAACATGATCGTAATATTTGGAAAATATCGTTGCCTTGTTCTAATGGAATCTGACAAGTCTCTAGTATTTGAAGGGTATCGAAAAGATGATTTGTACGTGGTAGATTTCTCAGCATGACCACAGCTTGCCGTATGTCTTCTAGCAAAAGCTTCAGAATGCTGGCTCTAGCATCGGAGGCTTGGGCATGCTGGCATGAGGAACCTCCACACCCTGGCAAAGAAGAAGCATGTCATAGGCATCGAGGGCGTCAAGTTCAATAAAGATCACTTATGCGGTGCCTGTGAGGCAGGAAAGATGACGAGGGCCAAACATCCCTCGAAGACAATCATGACCACTACTCGACCCTTCGAACTGCTTCACATGGATCTTTTCGGTCCCACTCATTACTCAACTCTTACTACTACTGCTTGTCTCTATGGCTTTGTCATTGTTGATGATTATTCTAGATATACTTGGGTGCACATAATCCTTTACAAGACTGAAGTGCAGGATGTCTTCAGACGTTTCGCCAATCGAGCAATGAACAACTATGGCGCCAAGATAAAGCATATCAGAAGTGACAATGGCACTGAATTCAAGAACACTGGCCTTGATACATATCTTGATACCTTGGGAATCACACATGAATTCTCAGCCCCGTACATGCCACAGCAGAATGGGGTCGTCGAACGCAAGAACAGAACACTCATTGAGATGGCCAGAACAATGCTAGATGAATACAAGACTCCAAGAAAATTCTGGGCTGAAGCCATTGATACTGCATGTCATACAATCAATCGTGTTTATCTTCACAAGCTTCTGAACAAGACATCTTATGAGCTCCTTACTGGCAAGAAGCCAAATGTCAGTTACTTCAGAGTATTTGGCGCCAGGTGCTGGATCAAGGACCCACATCACACCTCAAAGTTTGCACCAAAAGCACATGAGGGTTTTATGCTTGGATATGGAAAGGATTCGCACTCCTACAGAGTCTTCAATCTCTTTCATTACAAAGTGTTTGAAACAGTGGATGTGCGGTTCGATGAGACCAACGGTTCACAAAGAGAGCAACTGCCAAATGTGCTAGATGAAGTTCCATCCAGTGAATCAATCAAGCTAATGGGAACTGGAGAAATTATACCTTCTGAAGCTCATCCTGAAGAAGAACTTATCATCTCAGCACCTGATCAACAAGGAGACAATGCTCAGCCTGAAGACATTCCTTCTAACAACGACAATGATCAGCAAGAGCAAAATCTTCGCCCTGTACATCCTCGCGTTGCCAATGAAGTGCAGATTGAAAGAATAATTGATAGCATCAATGCACCCGGTCCACTCACTCGTTCAAGGGCAACTCAGCTAGCAAATTTCTATGGGCACTTCGCATTTGTCTCAATAACAGAACCCAAGAAAGTTGAAGAAGCCTTCATGGAACCTGAATGGATTCAAGCTATGCAAGACGAGCTTTAACAGTTTGAGCTGAATACTGTATGGGAACTGGTCAAGCGTCCCGATCCACGGAAGCACAACATAATAGGCACCAAATGGATATACCGCAACAAGCAAGATGAGCATGGTCAAGTTGTCAGAAACAAAGCTCGTCTCGTTGCTCAAGGATATACTCAAGTGGAAGGCATTGACTTCGATGAAACATTTGCTCCTGTGGCTAGACTTGAAGACATACGCATACTGCTGGCCTATGCAAATCATCACAACATACTTCTTTATCAAATGGATGTGAAGAGCGCCTTCCTCAATGCCAAGATTGAAGAAGAAGTGTATGTTGCACAACCTCCTGGCTTTGAAGATCCAAAACATCCTGACATGGTATACAAGCTCAACAAGGCACTGTATGGCCTCAAACAAGCCCCTTGGGCCTGGTATGACACACTCAAATACTTCCTGAAGAGCAAAGGCTTCATACATGGTTCTCTCGACCCCACTCTCTTCACGAAGACATATGATGGTGAACTGTTTGTGTGCCAAATATATGTGGATGACATTATCTTCGGCTGCACCAATCAGAAGTACAGTGAAGAGTTTGGATTTATGATGCAAGAGCAATATCAAATGTCTATGACGGGAGAGCTGAAGTTCTTTCTCGGTCTTCAAATACGACAGCAACGCAACGGCATCTTCATATCTCAAGAGAAGTATCTCAAAGATTGCCTGAAGAAGTTCTGTATGCAAGACTGCAAAGGCTTCACGACGCCAATGCCAGCCAAGCATCATCTGGGTCCTGACGACAATGGTAAAGAGTTCGATCAAAAGGTATACCGCCCCATGATTGGTTCTTTACTTTATCTATGTGCACCTAGGCCAGATATTATGCTTAGTGTTTGCATGTGTGCTCGATTCCAAGCGGCACCAAAGGAGTCGCATCACTTAGCTGTGAAGCGAATTCTTCGATATTTGGCTCACACCCCAACTCTAGGATTATGGTATCCAAAGGGCTCAGAGTTTGATCTGGTTGGATTCTCGGATGCTGATTATGCTGGTGACAAAGTTGATCGCAAGTCTACATCAGGCACATGTCACTTTCTGGGACGATCACTTGTATGTTGGTCTTCAAAGAAGCAGAACTGTGTATCTCTCTCCACTGCTGAATCTGAATACATTGCTGCTGGATCTTGCTGCGCTCAGCTTCTGTGGATGAATCAAACGCTCAAGGACTATGGCATTCATCTGAAGCAAGTGCCACTCTACTGCGACAACGAAAGCGCCATTAAGATTGCCAACAACCCAGTTCAGCACTCGAAGACAAAGCACATTGAAATTCGTCATCACTTTCTCAGAGATCATGTTGTGAAGGAAGATATTGATATCATACATGTCAACACTGAAGAGCAATTGGCAGATATCTTCACCAAGCCCTTGGATGAGAAGAGATTTTGCAAGTTACGGTGTGAGCTAAATATCCTGGAATCCTCAAATGTCCTATGATCAGGCACACATCCTAACCCTTATGCATATTGATGACTTAGATGTGCAACACACGAAGTAAAGTATATCTCCAATCAATGAAGACATACATTCTAAGTGTGAATACATTAATGTGGAATTTGACTTCGGAGTGCCACGATAATTGTGCGCCGTGTCTGGGTCTAATACTTCCTATACGGTGGGTAACGCCACCACCAAATGTTCTATTTTGAAGTGTTTCACTCATGGGGTTACCTTGCTATGTCTTCACATTTGGTTTGGCTTCAATCTCAACATGTCTTCATGATTATCTTCACTATGTTGATTATATATATATACTAGTGTTCTGTCCTCTACAGCATTCACTTATAGCTATGTCTTCTTGTTGAATCTTTTGAACTAAGTGAATGTGATCGGACCCTAACCTCTCTATGCTATCTATCTCAAACTCTATCTCTCCAAATCATATGCATTCTATTGAAATTGTCGAATGTCTTCTCTGCGTCCTTGTCAGCAGAAGATACAAAGACAAACCTTAAGTCCACTTTCAATGCTCATTCCTCCACATGAAACCCGGAGAAGTAGGAACGACCACCGACAATCCAGGCGTGTGTGGGACGTGGAACAAACCCCAAAATTCTGCATGATGGCCACGTGTTCCTCATATGCGAATCGCCAGGGGCACCTGTGTAATAACGCAGTGCCGCCCCTGTACCTATAAATACACACTTCACGGCGGTCATTATCTCTTCTTCCACTCTCGCACGAACCCTAGCGCCATCGCTAGCCCTCGACGACGCCGGCGACGAAGCGCTTCGCTGCCGCAACCTCTCCGACGCCGTCTTCACGCCGACCGCGGACATCGTCCTCTCCGCCGTCGCCGTAGGTGTCCTCCGTCGCCAAGTTAGGGCACGGAAGATCGAACTGCTCGGCCTCATCTTCCACTCCGTCTAGCAGTTCTTAGTGTGGTAAATAAAACTTCCTTTTACGGCACCATTGATCCTATGGCTTTGTCACTTTCTACCACAAGCAGTTTCTATTCACACAAGTTAGATCTCTCTCATACTGCATCTCATAACATGCCTAGTATATTCACTTATGCTTCACAAAGTAGTTAGATTCCTCACTTGTACTGATCTCTGGATTCATACAAATCTGGAACCAACTCCTTATCTATGAGTGAATGTCTTCGCACGATGAGGTCAATGTCTTCTAAATTGATTTATATTCAAAATCTTCTGAGAATGCATATGACCTCTTCTCCTTCCCTCGCACCTTAATGCTGTCACAGGTACATGTCCGTGGGAGAATCCCTTGGTTCTCATAGTCTGCATTCATTTGCAGAATTCTTACATCATCATATAAATTCTCCCGAAGCAAGTTCCTGTTTGTCCAGCAAGCGAAAATCTTTGAAGCCTTTGAACGTGTTGAAGCCTTTCAGTTTAAAGTTCATGGCTTCAGAGAAATCAGCAAGGAAGGGTGGCAGAAAGTGTCGTGGAGAAACATCTAGAGATCTGCCAGATGACCTCTCAGAACTGTACAAGACAGATCCTGAAGAGGATTACAATCAGCGCAAGACCCGAATCCAATGGATTCGAAGATATTGGGCAGAACAATGGTTCAAATACCGATTTGTAACCCAGGAATATGCTGAGAAAAATGCCATCAAGAGACCGTGGGGAGACATCCTATACAAGAATCTTCAACCCAGGTCCAGAGATGAAGCCATTGAACAAGGCTTCTATTCCTGCATGGTCCGTGGGCCACAGCCTGTTGATGCACACCCATCGTCACTACTATGGTGTCGTGACGACATTATGTTCAAGCGCAACTTCCAGTTTGCCCAGAACTCAGCGAAGCAAAACAAGAAGACATTGGGACTAGACTTCAACCCTGGTCCCTCAGCTCCAAGGGCTGATGGCACACGAGATGCAGAACCCAATGTCATCGGTCCTTTCTACAACCTTGAAGGCCTCATCACCCATATCTTAGTTCAAGGGATTGCAGTGAATGAGCCTGCATCTGACGTTGAATCAGATGAAGCGCCTGCAACGCCGAAGCCAAAGAAGTTGAAGAAGCCTAAAGCTTCAAAGCCTTCCCCTTCACCAAAAATCTCACGGGCGAAGCCACTGGCAACTGCACCTCCTGAAGTCAGTGTGTAGTCCGAAGATTTATCACGCATCTCCTATTGGAAATATGCCCTAGAGGCAATAATAAATTAGTTATTATTATATTTCCTTGTTCATGATAATCATTTATTATCCATGCTAGAATTGTATTGATAGGAAACTCAGATACATGTGTGGATACATAGACAACACCATGTCCCTAGTAAGCCTCTAGTTGACTAGCTCATTGATCAATAGATGGTTACGGTTTCCTGACCATGGACATTGGATGTCATTGATAACGGGATCACATCATTAGGAGAATGATGTGATGGACAAAGACCCAATCCTAAGCCTACCACAAGATCATGTAGTTCGTATGCTAAAGCTTTTCTAATGTCAAGTATCATTTCCTTAGACCATGAGATTGTGCAACTCCCGGATACCGTAGGAGTGCTTTGGGTGTGCCAAACGTCACAACGTAACTGGGTGGCTATAAAGGTACACTACAGGTATCTCCGAAAGTGTCTGTTGGGTTGGCACGAATCGAGACTGGGATTTGTCACTCCGTGTAAACGGAGAGGTATCTCTGGGCCCACTCGGTAGGACATCATCATAATGTGCACAATGTGATCAAGGAGTTGATCACGGGATGATGTGTTACGAAACGAGTAAAGAGACTTGCCGGTAACAAGATTGAACAAGGTATCGGGATACCGACGATCGAATCTCGGGCAAGTGTCGTACCGATAGACAAAGGGAATTGTATACGGGATTGATTAAGTCCTTGACATCGTGGTTCATCCAATGAGATCATCGTTGAACATGTAGGAGCCAACATGGGTATCCCAGATCCCGCTGTTGGTTATTGACCTGAGAGTCATCTCGGTCATGTCTGCATGTCTCTCGAACCCGTAGGGTCTACACACTTAAGGTTCGGTGACGCTAGGGTTATAGAGATATTAGTATGCGGTAACCCAAAAGTTGTTCGGAGTCCCGGATGAGATCCCGGACGTCACGAGGAGTTCTGGAATGGTCCAAAGGTAAAGATTTATATATAGGAAGTGCTATTTCGGCTATCGGGACAAGTTTCGGGGTCACCAGTATTGTACCGGGACCACGGGAAGGGTTCCGGGGTCCACCGGGTGGGGCCACCTACCCCGGGGGGCCACATGGGCTGTAGGGGTGTGCGCCTTGGACTGTATGGGCCAAGGGGACCAGCCCCAAGAGGCCCATGCGCCAAGAGATAAGGGAAAGGAAGAGTCCTAAAGGGGGAAGGCACCTCCTAGGTGCCTTGGGGAGGATGGACTCCTCCCTGGCCGCACCCTTCCTTGGAGGAAGGGCCAAGGCTGCGCCCCCCTCTCCCTTGGCCCTATATATAGTGGGGGGAAGGGAGGGCAGCACCAACCTAAGCCCTGGCGCCTCCCTCTCCCTCCCATGACACATCTCCCTCCTCCCGCAGCGCTTGGCGAAGCCCTGTTGGAATCCCGCTACTTCCACCACCACGCCGTCGTGCTGCTGGATCTCCATCAACCTCTCCTCCCCCCTTGCTGGATCAAGAAGGAGGAGACGTCGCTGCTCCGTACGTGTGTTGAACGCGGAGGTGCCATCCGTTCGGCGCTAGGATCATCGGTGATTTGGATCACGACGAGTACGACTCCATCAACCCCGTTCTCTTGAACGCTTCCGCGCGCGATCTACAAGGGTATGTAGATCCACTCCTCCCTCGTTGCTAGATGACTCCATAGATAGATCTTGGTGACACGTAGGAAAATTTTGAATTTATGCTACGTTCCCCAACAGTGGCATCATGAGCTAGGTCTATGCGTAGTTTCTATGCACGAGTAGAAAACAAAGTAGTTGTGGGCGTTGATTTTGTTCAATATGCTTACCGTTACTAGTCCAATCTTGATTCGGTGGCATTGTGGGATGAAGCGGCCCGGACCGACCTTACACGTACTCTTACGTGAGACTGGTTCCACCGACTGACATGCACTAGTTGCATAAAGGTGGCTAGCGGGTGTCTGTCTCTCTCACTTTAGTCGGATCGGATTCGATGAAAAGGGTCCTTATGAAGGGTAAATAGCAATTGGCATATCACGTTGTGGTCTTTGCGTAGGTAAGAAACGTTCTTGCTAGAAACCCATAGCAGCCACGTAAAACATGCAAACAACAATTAGAGGACGTCTAACTTGTTTTTGCAGGGTATGCTATGTGATGTGATATGGCCAAAAGGATGTGATGAATGATATATGATGTATGAGATTGATCATGTTCTTGTAATAGGAATCACGACTTGCATGTCGATGAGTATGACAACCGGCAGGAGCCATAGGAGTTGTCTTAATTTATTTATGACCTGCGTGTCAACATAAACGTCATGTAATTACTTTACTTTATTGCTAACCGTTAGCTGTAGTAGTAGAAGTAATAGTTGGCGAGGCAACTTCATGGAGACACGATGATGGAGATCATGATGGTGGAGATCATGGTGTCATGCCGGTGACAAGATGATCATGGAGCCCCAAGATGGAGATCAAAGGAGCTATATGATATTGGCCATATCATGTCACTATTATTTGATTGCATGTGATGTTTATCATGTTTTTGCATCTTATTTGCATAGAACGACGGTAGTAAATAAGATGATCCCTCACTAAAATTTCAAGAAGGTGTTCCCCCTAACTGTGCACCGTTGCGAAAGTTCGTCGTTTCGAAGCACCACGTGATGATCGGGTGTGATAGATTCTAACGTTCACATACAATGGGTGTAAGACAGATTTACACACGCGAAACACTTAGGTTGACTTGACGAGCCTAGCATGTACAGACATGGCCTCGGAACACAAGAGACCGAAAGGTCGAGCATGAGTCGTATGGTAGATACAATCAACATGAAGATGTTCACCGATGATGACTAGTCCGTCTCACATGATGATCGGACACGGCCTAGTTGACTCGGATCATGTAATCACTTAGATGACTAGAGGGATGTCTATCTGAGTGGGAGTTCATAAGATGAACTTAATTATCCTGAACATAGTCAAAAGGTCTTCGCAAATTATGTCATAGCTCACACTTCAGTTCTACTGTTTAGTTATGTTCCTAGAGAAAATTTAGTTGAAAGTTGATAGTAGCAATTATGCGGACTAGGTCCGTAAACTGAGGATTGTCCTCATTGCTTCATAGAAGGCTTATGTCCTTAATGCACCGCTCAGTGTGCTGAACCTCGAACGTTGTCTGTGGATGTTGCGAACATCTAACATACACATTTTGATAACTACGTGATAGTTCAGTTAAACGGTTTAGAGTTGAGGCACCGAAGACGTTTTGAAACGTCGCGAAACATATGAGATGTTTCGAGGGCTGAAATTGGGATTTCAGGCTCGTGCCCACGTCAAGAGGTATAAGACCTCCGATGATTTTCTTAGCCTGCAAACTAAGGGAGAAAAGCTCAATTGTTGAACTTGTGCTCAGATTGTCTGAGTACAACAATCGCTTGAATCGAGTGGGAGTTGATCTTCTAGATGAAATAGTGATGGTTCTCCGAAGTCATTACCACCAAGCTGCTTGAGCTTCGTGATGAACTATAATATATCAGGGACATATATGATGATCCTTGAGATATTCGCGATGTTTGACACCACAAAAGTAGAGATCAAGAAGGAGCATCAATTGTTGATGGTTGGTGAAACCACTAGTTTCAAGGAGGGCAAGGGCAAAAAGGGATGCTTCATGAAACGGCAAATCAGCTGCTGCTCTAGTGAAGAAACCCAAGGTTGAACACAAACCCGAGACTAAGTGCTTCTGTAATAAAGGGAACAGCCACTGGAGTAGAATTACCCTAGATACTTGGTAGATAAGAAGGCTGGCAAGGCCGATAGAAGTATATTGGATATACATTGTGTTGATGTGTACTTTACTAGTACTCCTAGTAGCACCAGGGTATTAGATACCGGTTCGGTTGCAGAGTTTTAGTAACTCGAAATAAAAGCTACGGAATAAACGGAGACTAGCTAAAGGTGAGCTGACGATATGTGTTGGAAGTGTTTCCAATATTGATATGATCAAACATCGCACGCTCCCTCTACCATCGAGATTGGTGTTTGCGTTGAGCATAGACATGATTGGATTATGTCTATCGCAATACGGTTATTCATTTAAGGAGAATAACGGTTACTCTGTTTATTTGAATAATACCTTCAATGGTCTTGCACCTAAAATGAATGGTTCATTGAATCTCGATCATAGTGATACACATGTTCATGCCAAAAGATATAAGATAGTAATGATAGTACCACCTACATGTGGCACTGCCACTTAAGTCATATCGGTATAAAACGCATGAAGAAGCTCCATGTTGATGGATCTTTGGACTCACTCATTTTTGAAAGGTTTGAGACATGCGAACCATGTCTATTGGTGTATATGCATGAAGAAACTCCATGCAAATGGACCGTTTGGACTCACTTGATTTTGAATCACTTGAGACATGCAAATCATACCACATGGGCAAGATGACTGAAAGCCTCGTTTTCAGTAAAATGGAACTAGAAAGCAACTTGTTGGAAGTAATACATTTTGATGTGTGCAATCCAATGAGTGCTGAGGCATGTAGTGGATATCGTTATGTTCTTACTTCACAGATGATTTGAGTAGATGTTGAGTATATTTACTTGATGAATCACGAGTCTGAATTATTGAAAGGTTCAAGTAATTTCAGGGTGAAGTTGAAAGATCGTCGTGACAGGAGGATAAAATATCTATGATATGATCATAGAGATGAATATCTGAATTATGAGTTTGCACAGAATTAAGACATTGTGGAAATTGTTTCACAACTAATACAGCCTGGAACACCATAGTGTGATGGTGTGTCCGAACATTATAACTGCACCCTATTGGATAAGATGCATACCATGATGTCTCTTATCGAATTACCACGATAGTTTATGGGTTAGGCATTAAAGACAACCACATTCACTTTAAATAGGGCACCACGTAATTCCGATGATATGACACTGTATGAACTATGGTTTAGAGAAACCTAAGCTGTCATTTCTTGAAAGTTTGGGGCTGCGACGCTTATGTGAAAAAGTTTCAGGCTGATAAGCTCGAACCCAAAGCGGATAAATGCATCTTCATAGGACACCCAAAACAGTTGGGTATACCTCCTGTCTCAGATCCAAAAGCAATAAGGGATTGTTTAGAATCGGGTCCTTTCTCGAAAAAGTTTCTCTCGAAAGAATTGAGTGGGAGGATGGTGGAGACTTGATGAGGTTATTGAACCGTCTCTTCAACTAGTGTGTGGCAGGGCACAGGAAGTTGTTCCTGTGGCACCTACACCAATTGAAGTGGAAGCTTATGATATTGATCATGAGACTTCGGATCAAGTCACTCCCAAACCTCGTAGGATGACAAGGATGCGTACTACTTCAGAGTGGTACGTAATCCTGTCTTGGAAGTCATGTTGCTAGACAACAATGAACCTACGAGCTATGGAGAAGCGATGGTGGGCCCGGATTCCGATAAATGGCTCGAAGCCATAAAATCCGAGAGAGGATCCATGTATGAAAACAAAGTGTAGACTTTGGCAGAACGGCTCGATGGTCGTAATGCTATTGAGTACAGATGGATTTTAAAAGGAAGACAGACAATGATGGTAAATGTCACCATTAAGAAAGCTCGACTTGTCGTTAAGAAGTTTCCGACAAGTTCAAAGAGTTGACTACGATGAGACTTTCTCACTCGTAGCGATGCTAAGAGTCTGTTGGAATTATATTAGCGATTACTGCATTATTTATGAAATCTTGCAGATAGGATGTCAAAACATTGTTTCCTCGACGATTTTCTTGAGGAAAGGTTGTATGTGATACAACCGGAAGGTTTTGTCAATCCTGAAAGATGCTAATAAGTATGCAAAGCTCCAGCAATCCTTCTAAGGACTGGAGTAAGCATCTCGGAGTTGGAATGTATGCTTTGATGAGATGATCAAAGATTTTGGGTTTATACAAAGTTTATGAGAAACTTGTATTTCCAAAGAAGTGAGTGGGAGCACTATAGAATTTTTGATAAATATATGTTGACATATTGTTGATCAGAAATGACGTAGAATTTCTGGAAAGCATATAGGGTTATTTGGAAAGTGTTTTTCAATGGAAAGCCTGGATTAAGCTACTTGAACATTGAGAATCAAGATCTATAAGGATAGATCAAAATGCTTAATGGTACTTTCAAATGAGCACATACCTTAACATGATCTTGAAGGTGTTCAAGATGGATCAGTCAAAGAAGGAGTTCTTGCCTGAGTTGTAAGGTATGAAGTTAAGACTTAAAGCTCGACCACGGCAGAAGAAAGAGGAAGGACGAAGGTCGTCCCCTATGCTTTTATCATAGGATCTCTACAGTATGATATGCTGTGTACCACACCTAAAGTGTGCCTTGCCATGAGTTAGTCAAGGGGTACAAGAGTGATCCAAGAATGGATCACAGGACAGCGGTCAAAGTTATCCTTAGTAACTAGTGGACTAAGGAATTTTCTCGATTATGGAGGTGGTAAAAGAGTTCGTCGTAAAGGGCTACGCCGATGCAAACTTTGACACTAATCCAGATTATTCTGAGTAGTAGACTGGATTCGTATAGTAGAACAGTTATTTGGAATAGCTCCAAATGTAGCGTAGTATTTGCATCTACAAGATGACATAGAAATTTGCGAAGTACATACGGATCTAAAAGATTCAGACCCGTTGACTATAACATCTCTCACAAGCATAACATGATCAAACCTAGAACTCATCGAGTGTTAATCACATGGTAATGTGAACTAGATTATTGACTCTAGTAAACTCTTTGGGTGTTAGTCACATGGGGATGTGACCTTGAGTGTTAATCACATATCGATGTGAACTGGACTATTGACTCTAGTGCAAGTGGGAGACTGTTGGAAATATGCCCTAGAGGCAATAATAAATTGGTTATTATTATATTTCCTTGTTCATGATAATCGTTTATTATCCATGCTAGAATTGTATTGATAGGAAACTCAGATACATGTGTGGATACATAGACAACACCATGTCCCTAGTAAGCCTCTAGTTGACTAGCTCGTTGATCAATAGATGGTTACGGTTTCCTGACCATGGACATTGGATGTCATTGATAACGGGATCACATCATTAGGAGAATGATGTGATGGACAAAGACCCAATCCTAAGCCTAGCACAAGATCATGTAGTTCGTATGCTAAAGCTTTTCTAATGTCAAGTATCATTTCCTTAGACCATGAGATTGTGCAACTCCCGGATACCGTAGGAGTGCTTTGGGTGTGCCAAACGTCACAACGTAACTGGGTGGCTATAAAGGTACACTACAGGTATCTCCGAAAGTGTCTGTTGGGTTGGCACGAATCGAGACTGGGATTTGTCACTCCGTGTAAACGGAGAGGTATCTCTGGGCCCACTCGGTAGGACATCATCATAATGTGCACAATGTGATCAAGGAGTTGATCACGGGATGATGTGTTACGAAACGAGTAAAGAGACTTGCCGGTAACAAGATTGAACAAGGTATCGGGATACCGACGATCGAATCTCGGGCAAGTGTCGTACCGATAGACAAAGGGAATTGTATACGGGATTGATTAAGTCCTTGACATCGTGGTTCATCCAATGAGATCATCGTTGAACATGTAGGAGCCAACATGGGTATCCAGATCCCGCTGTTGGTTATTGACCGGAGAGTCATCTCGGTCATGTCTGCATGTCTCCCGAACCCGTAGGGTCTACACACTTAAGGTTCGGTGACGCTAGGGTTATAGAGATATTAGTATGCGGTAACCCGAAAGTTGTTCGGAGTCCCGGATGAGATCCCGGACGTCACGAGGAGTTCCGGAATGGTTCGGAGGTAAAGAATTATATATAGGAAGTGCTGTTTCGGCCATCGGGACAAGTTTCGGGGTCACCGGTATTGTACCGGGGCCGCCGGAAGGGTCCCGGGGGTCCACCGGGTGGGGCCACCTGCCCCGGGGGGCCACATGGGCTGTAGGGGGTGCACCTTGGCCTATATGGGCCAAGGGCACCAGCCCCAAGAGGCCCATGCGCCAAGAGAAGAGGAAAAGGAAGAGTCCTAAAGGGGGAAGGCACCTCCGAGGTGCCTTGGGGAGGAGGGACTCCTCCCTGGATGCACCCTTCCTTGGAGGAAGGGCCAAGGCTGCGCCCCCCCTCTCCCTTGGCCCTATATATAGTGGGGGGAAGGGAGGGCAGCACCAACCTAAGCCCTGGCGCCTCCCTCTCCCTCCCATGACACATCTCCCTTCCTCCCGCAGCGCTTGGCGGAGCCCTGTTGGAATCCCGCTACTTCCACCACCACGCCGTCATGCTGCTGGATCTCCATCAACCTCTCCTCCCCCCTTGCTGGATCAAGAAGGAGGAGACATCGATGCTCCGTACGTGTGTTGAACACGGAGGTGCCGTCCGTTCGGCGCTAGGATCATCGGTGATTTGGATCACGACGAGTACGACTCCATCAACCCCGTTCTCTTGAACGCTTCCGCGCGCGATCTACAAGGGTATGTAGATCCACTCCTCCCTCGTTGCTAGATGACTCCATAGATAGATCTTGGTGACACGTAGGAAAATTTTGAATTTATGCTACGTTCCCCAACATCTCCAAGCCCCAGAAGGTCAAGATGCCTCTGCCACACACCGGCCAAGAGCTAACAGCTGCTGCCATTCTGCGCAATGATGCCATTGATCTGTCAAGTGATGAAGATCTTGCAGATGACGCTCTTGAGCAACTCATCAAGAGCAAAGAAGATGCAGAAATCTTCAATGATCTGCCTCTCTTTGATGTAACAGTCATTCACAACTTCATTGATGAATGGTTTGACACGCCAAACATCAGCTTCGACGATCTCCAACTACCCATTGGCCTCAGTGTCGCCTTCCATGGCGCCATTGCTTCAGAGTTAGCTATCGCCCAGCGCATTGTCGAACTGAAGCAGAAGATTGACTTTGAGAAATCTCAGTTCAAGAAGCATATGGCCAAGCTCAGCGTGCAAGACGTGAAGAATTTCAAGATTATGCTGCACGAGCTCAAGGAAGCCTTTCTAAAGAAACGTGCAGAAGCTCAGGGTTCTCGTGAGCGCATGAAGGTCCTGGCTGATAGGTGTGTGCAAGCCTACAATGAGGCTGAGAAGCGCAAGGCCCTTGGGCATCCTGGCATCGACCCCAGGATGGCTGCCAAGAAGCAGAAGAAGCCCGCTATGGCTGAACCTGAAGCACCAAGGTAGGAGGCAGATCCCCTTGTCTTCCCAACTAGCATGACTGGCCCGAAGCCAAAGGCCAGGTCAACCGCTTCAGAACTGAAGAAGACCAGGACTACTGAGGCTGAAGCAAGGAAGAGAAAACATCCTGAAGCCTCTGCTACTGCCCCCGCCAAGAAGAAAAGAATGACCAAGAAGGAACGGGTTGCTCCCACAGAGCCCTTGATTGTTGAACCCATTTCCATGGTTCACCCCGACACCGATCCACAAGAACGTCAACTGACTGTCCATGAGCCTGCTTTCACAGAGGCTCATGAAGCTGAAGACTTTCCAGCAGCTGATCCCCTCGCTGCTGAGGACATTGGTCACCATGACCATGTTGAAGATGATGCAGCCCTTCCTCAGCTAGAGCACCAATAGGTATCATAGCCTGTGCTCACGCACAGTGAACTCATCAGCATTGGTCGTCCACTGACACCAATAGCACAGGATGCTTCGTGGGCGGATCGCCCACAAGAGGAAGAAGACTCTGAGGCCCATCCAATACAAACTCCACAGGCGTCGCCCGCGTTGCGCAGGCTTCGCAAAGGTCCAAGGCCTCAAGTCTCTGCGTCTAAAGCTAAAACTGCTGAAGACATTCCGGCTGCATCAGCCGATGAAGAAGAAGTACCACAAGCTGCTACTCCCCTGTCCCACCAAGAAGCAGTTCTCAAGGAGAATGTGATCGTAAGCGACCCTCCAGCTCATCAAGTGGAGGTTGAAAATCTTGCGGCTGCCACCACCAACACCACTGAAGCCACTGACGCTGTCATGGCTGAAGCAAATGTGGAGCCCTCACCAACAAAAGCACCAGAAGTCAGCGAAGCCACTGATCCCGCTGCTTCTGTTCCTGCGTCTGCTGCCGGTCCCCAATTCGACTATCATGTTGAGCACAGGCCTCAGGTACAGAAGCCAATCCCAAGATTGCCAAGGTTCCCAGGTCCTGCATCAGCACCTGGCTCCTTCAATATCAATGGCTTCAGAGCAGACAACACATTCTTCAACAGCTTCAGGAACCCCTACTCCAGGGAAAGAATATCATCTGATCGGTTCTGGAGTTATCCGCAGCGAAGCTATTACTCATGCGTTCTTTACAACCAAGGTCGCATCTTCCCACACAAGCGCCTTGACATTGAAGCAATAGCTGGTCTGCCCTGTCTGGAAGAAGCTCTGGATTGCTTCAAAGAGGTTGGACTGCTGTCGTTCGTCACTGACCAAGAGCATTGGAATGAAGAGTTGCTGCTCCAATTCTATGCCACACTTCACATCCGCGGGTATAGCAGAGATCCGAAGACTTGGGTCCTGGAGTGGATGACAGGAAACGTTCATCACGAAGCCAAAGCCTTTGACATCATTGAGCTCACTGGTTTGCCCACTCCTGGCGATCTCTACGAGCATGGCTGTCAGCTTCATAGTGAAGCTATTGAGAGCATCTTTCAGAAGACTGAACCTAATATGAGTCAGATGCTCAGTATGATGAAGCCATTGCCCCAAGATGCTGCTTATCCCACGGAGTTCTTCGTTGAAGACCTTGAGTATCTGCCAAGAACCATTTATCACATCATAAGGCGAACTCTCTGGCCAATCAAAGGACATTCTCCCCATGCCAAGCTGGAAGGTGCAATGAAGACTTTGGTCTTCTACATTCTTCATGGAAAATGCTTCAATACACAGGATTTCTTCATTCGCCAACTTGCTGCATCTGGCTCTGATCTGTTTGGTTTGAAGTTCTACGCCCCTTGGGTGATGCGGCTGATCAAACTTCACTCCGCTATCTCATATCAGCCCTCGGCCCGCAACCATCGGATCTTTTTGCCTGATGTGGATATGTCTATTGAAGCCATCTATCCTGAGCCTGCCAAGGAACCTCTCAGTCTTCAGAATGCAGAGCATCAAAGTTTCACTCAGAACGTTGAAGGCGTTGAAGCCGTAACTCGTGTGTATCCTTTGGCTGGCACTACACGTGCACCGCATCCTGCTCTCACTGAAGCCACTGACAGTACAACTGCTCCACGACCCAAGAAGCGCACTCGTGTTCTCAACGACCGAGAGCTTCTTGTGGCTCTTCATCAGAAACAGGATAGGCATCATGACTGGCTGAAGCGTCAGATGCAAAGCCTCTTGGTGGATGTTAATCGCATTCGCAATCTTGCCACCAAGAATGCTTTTGTTGCCCATGAAACCTCTCGCCGCACATGGAAAGGGCTAACTGATGTGTTCTGAAGATGATCTTCAAGAGGATGGCTTCACTGAGCGATTCAAGTTTGACTCCACACCTCCTCGAAGGGCAGTGCTGCGACGAACTCCATCCCTTGAAGACTCTGAGTTCTCTTCCTCTGCTGCAACTATGAATGCCAGAGTAATCGAGGATGAAGACGATGCTACTTCACCGCCACCTCCTTCAGCACACTTCGACTCTGCTCCAAGCTCTTCAGCACCGCCAAACACAACCAACGACCCTGCTGCTTCACCTACTCCTCATGGGAGCGAGTAGATGCTCTATGTCTTCAAACCTTTTTGGTCCTTACGGACAAAAGGGGGAGAAGCATATGAGGTTGATAGTCTTCAAGCGGGTCCATATGGGCGGGTGCTTTATATTTTGCTTCGTGCTTACAACTCTCGTTTTGCTACATTTGGTTATTTGAGTTGTAACACTTAAACTCGATGGTCATCTGCTACTTATTTGCCACCTTGTGTTGCGATGATAAATTCCGCATGTGCGACAATAAATTCCGCACTTAGATCATTCTGCAGACGTCCATTTTCCATTATGCATGTCATTATCTTCATATACTTTCACATGCATAGTGGATTGTCATCATAAGTTGAAGTGGATATCCACAAGTACAACCTGCCATGTGCATTTGCATTCCAAAAGCAAATTACTTATATGCACATCTTCAGGGGGAGCCCTTGCAACTTATGAAGACAATTCCTTATCCTTTACAATTTCACAGATTATATTCCCCGTTGAAAACTTCAACTAGTTTGTCATCAATCACCAAAAAGGGGGAGATTGTAAGTGCATCTAGTGCCACCCCTAGTTGGTTTTGGAGTATTGACGACAAACCTAGTTGAGGGACTAATGTGTTTGTGAGAATTGCAGGATAACACAGGTAGAAGTCCCTCATTGATTTGGTTTTCCTACCAGAGATGACCCCTAAAAATGTATGAAGACATTCAAGTCAAAGGTGGTATATGAAGATATTCACATTGAAGACTATGACAAGAGAAGACACCACATGAAGCCTATGGAGCTCAAAGACTTAGATCTTTCGTAGTTCTCTTTCTTCTGTGTTGAGTCATAGGAACCACCGTACTGTTAAGTGGGGTCCAAGAGAACCAGTCAGAATGACTGAAGTGATGCTTAAACAAAACCTATGTCTTCGAGTGAAGACTTTGAGAGCGAATCTTGTCCAGAGTCGGGCAAGTCAGCTTTGCTTGAAGCCCAAGTAAAGTTGTCGTGTGAGTTTGAAATCTGACCGTTGGAACACGTGTCAGTTCCTTAGTGACCCAGGGTCATTTCGGACAAATCAGGTCGGGTTGCCAAGTGGCTATAAATAGCCCACCCCCTACAACCATAAATGGTTGGCTGCTCAGATTCAGAGTACGGCTTTTGTCGTTTGAGAGCAACCCACCTCGAAGCCTTTGAGAGAGAATTCCTTGCGAGGATAAAGCCCTAACCACCCAGATCCAAAGAGAATTAGGCATCACTTAAGTCTTCTTGTCTGTGTGATCTGAAGACTTATTACACTTGAGGACTGTGCATCCTCCAGCCGGTTAGGCATCGCGTTCTGAGCATCTAAGAGACATTGTGGATTGCCGGTGAACGAAGTCTGTGAAGGTTTGGGAGTCTACCTTGAAGACTTACCAGAGTGATTGGGCGAGGTCTGTGTGACCTTAGCTCAAGGGGAATACGGTGAGGACTGGGTGTCCTGAGCTGCGTGTTCAGGACTGGGTGTCCGGGACTGTGTGTCCTAAGGTTTAAATACCTAGCCTCCCTAACCAGACGTACAGTTGTCACAGCAACTAGAACTGGTCCAACAAATCATTGTCTTCAGCGAGTCACTGGTTTCATCTTCCCTTCCCTTTACTTACTGTTACTCCTTGTGAAGTCATTGTATGTTCGCACTATCTTTTGTCTTCACTGAGTGACTGCGTGTTCTGTGTGGCTTCACAATATCTTCCTACCTGATCCTTACTACATTGAACTATTTGTCATTGTGCTTTCACTCTATTGAATACTTGACTATGGCTTGCCTAGTGTAGTCTACCTTCCGCTGCAGGGTAATAGGTTTATTTCTATCGTTTGTCTTCATAACTTCCACGTTTTGAAGACTTTCATAAAAATCGCCTATTCACCCCCCCTCTAGTCAATATAACGCACTTTCAGACACCACCTCTGAAGAGTAGGAACCCCAGATCAAATTCTTCATATGGATCCAAGTCCTCATACGGACCAAACTCCTCACATGGATCAAATTCCTCAAAAGGATCAAAGTCCTCATATGAACATCATCATGCTAACCCGTCTATTTCGCAGGGAAGATCTAAGGATTATGGATATGTGCATTATTCTTCAAATCATTATGTTCATAAGTCCTCGAAGAATTTCTCTTCTTACTCCTATGCTTACCCTAGCCCCTCTTATGTGAAACGAAGTGGATTGGCATCTACGCCACCTTTCTCTTATGGAGCTCGCAGAATGATGAACTCTTTGCCACCCCTTCAGATGTGGGTGGTGAATAAAAAGAACTAACCTCTTATGCAGGGTCAGGTCTCTAGACGAACTTAATCGTCTGAAGAATTTGCTGGAGACCTGAATTTGCTTGAAAGGACGCAAGCTAATCATGAAGAAATGAATTTTCATTTCTCACGTCCTCATACTGCTTTATCTGTTCTATTGCTTGATGAAATTGATCTGATGAAATTGATACCATATTCTTCACTGATGAAGTATATGAGTTCGTAAGTTGCACTAATTCATCAGCAGGATGATCAACCCAAAGCCACTGAGTGGGTCCTTGATAGTGGATGTACAAATCACATGACTGGTGACAGGAGCTTATTGATGGACTCTGCTTTATCTCCATCACATCTGAAGCATATCACCTACGCTGACAAAGGCAAAAGCAAGGTATTGGGTCTAGGTAAGGTTGCAATCTCAAAGGATCGACACATGGACAAAGTCATGCTTGTCGAGTCCTTAGCGTTCAACCTCATGTCTGTCTCAATGCTTTGTGATCTTGATATGGTCGTTGTATTTGGCAAGTATCGTTGGGTTGTGATCATGGAAGCCGACAATTCCAAAGTCTTCAAAGGCTTTAGGAGAGGAGATTTGTATATTGTTGATTTCTCTACAGGACCACAACCTGCTACGTGTCTACTTGCAAAAACTTCAGAAGGCTGGCTATGGCATCGACGACTTGGTCATGCTGGCATGAGGAATCTACACATGCTCGCGAAGAAGAAGCATGTCATTGGCACCGACGGTGCCAAATTCCTCAAGGATCATTTGTACGGAGCATGTTAAGCTGGAAAGATGACCAAGGCTAAGCATCCATCAAAGACTATCATGACTACTACTCGACCATTTGAATTGCTTCACATGGATCTCTTTGGCCCTACTCATTATGCCACATTTACTAATGTTGCATCTTTATATGGCTTTGTCATTGTTGATGATTATTCTCGATATACATGGGTGCATATCATCACTTACAAAACTGAAGTGCAGGAAGTCTTCAAACGATTTTCCTCGAGGGCTTCAACCAACTTTGGTGTGAAGATCAAGCACATCAGAAGTGATAATGGAACTAAGTTCAAGAACACTGGTCTTGATGACTATCTTGATGAACTTGGTATTACTCATGAATTATCTGCTCCTTATACTCCTCAGCAAAATGGCGTCATGGAGCGCAATAACAGGACTCTTGTTGAGATGGCTCGCACTATGCTTGATGAGTACAAGACGCCTCCTCGCGTGTGGCCTGAGGCAATTGATATTGTGTGCCACATCATCAATAGGGTATATCTTCACAAATTCTTCAGGAAGACTGCATATGAACTCCTCACCGACAAGAAACCCAATGTGAGTTATTTCAAAGTCTTCGGTGCAAAATGTTGGATTAGAGATCCTCATCACAATTCTAAATTTGCACCGAAAGCACATGAAGGTTTTATGCTCGGTTATGGTAAGGACTCGCACACCTACAAAGTCTTTAACACCTATCACCACAAGGTTGTTGAAACTATAGATGTGCGGTTCGATGAGACTAATGGCTCACAAAGAGAGCACCTACCTCCTGTGACAGATGAAATACCTCCTGAGGAATCTATTAAGTTCAAGGCTATTAAGGATGTCATTCCTATCGAAGAATCTGTTGAAGAAGTCATTCTAGAACATGAAGAACGTCATGCTAATGCACCTGAAGAAAATGGTGCTGAAGAAAATATTGATCAAATTCCTCAATGACAACCTGCTCATCCTCGCGTTGCAAATGAAGTGCAAATTGAGAAAATCATCAGCAACATCGACATTCCAGGTCCTCTAACATGCTCAAGAGCTTCACATTTATCTAACTTTTGTGGCCACTTTGCTTTCGTCTCTATCACAGAGCCCACTAAGGTAGATGAAGCATTTCTGGAGCCTGAGTGGATTCAAGCTATGCAAGAGGAATTACATCAATTCGAGCTCAACAACGTCTGGGAACTGGTCAAACGTCCAGATCCTCGCAAGCACAACATCATCGGCACAAAGTGGATCTACCGCAACAAGCAAGATGAAAATGGCCTTGTGGTGAGGAATAAGGCATGACTTGTAGCTCAAGGCTACACACAGGTTGAAGGAATTGATTTCGATGAAACTTTTGCACTTGTTGCTAGACTTGAAGCTATTCGCATATTACTTGCTTATGCTAACCATCATGATATCATCTTATATCAAATGGATGTGAAAAGTGCATTCCTCAATGGTAAGCTTGAGGAAGAAGTATATGTTGCTCAGCCCCCAGGTTTTGAAGATCCAAAGCATCCTGACAAAGTCTTCAGACTCAATAAGGCCCTCTATGGCCTCAAGCAGGCCCCACGGGCGTGGTATGATACTTTGAAGGAATTCCTCATGAAGAAAGGCTTCAAACCCAGTTCACTTGACCCAACTCTTTTCACTAAATCTTATGATGGTGAATTGTTTGTGTGCCAAATTTATATTGATGATATCATTTTTGGCTGTACTGACCAACGTTATAGTGATGAATTTGCCTATATGATGAGTGAAGAATATCAAATGTCTATGATGGGAGAATTGAAATTCTTCTTAGGTCGTCAGATTCGTCAACAGCGCAATGGCATATTCATATCTCAGGAGAAATACCTCAGGGATGTACTGAGGAAATTTGGCATGCAAGATTGCAAAGGAGTCAAAATCCCTATGCCCACAAATGGCCATCTATGCACTGATGAAAATGGTATTGATTTCGATCAAAAGGTATACCGCTCCATGATTGGTCCTTTATTGTACTTATGTGCATCTAGGCCAGATATTATGCTTAGTGTTTGCATGTGTGCCCGATTTCAAGCTACACCGAAGGAATCACACCACAAGGCTGTGAAGCATATTCTTCGATATCTAGCTCACACACCAACACTTGGATTATGGTATCCCAAGGGCTCGGCTTTTGATCTCATTGGATATTCAGACTCTGACTATGCTGGTGATCGTGTGGACCGCAAGTCAACATCTGGCACATGCCATTTCCTCGGACGATCCTTGGTCTGTTGGTCCTCGAAGAAACAGAACTACGTATCACTGTTTACTGCTGAAGCTGAGTACATTGCTGTTGGTTCTTGCTGTGCTCAACTGCTATGGATGAAGCAAACTCTCAAGGATTACGGTGTCAACATGAAGAATGTGCTACTCTACTGTGACAATGAGAGTACCATCAAGATTGCTCATAACCTAGTTCAACACTTGATAGAGGCGAAGGTGTCCTGATGTTTCAATGAGATAGATATCGTTTTTTGTGGGAGTCGACTTTGACGATCCGACTACGAACTTGCGAAGACGTCACACCTTAGCAATCACTAAACCAACTTCCGAGGGTTATTGACCACGCCGGAGCACGATCAACCTGACCACGACGGTCTATTTCCTACGAGCAAACAAAGAACAAGCAAGAAACTGAGATTGCAATCTAGATATTGCGAATAAAAGAGGAAAGCTTTATTAATGAAGGTGGGGTTCTGTGACGTCTTGGTCTGGTCGTTGGACACAAACGAAGTACGCGAAGTTGCGGCTATGGCGAACTTTTAATCTAAACAAAACCCAAAGTCTAAACGACGCCCTAAGGGCTGTATATATAGAGGAAGAGGGGGGAATTTCGTGGCCCTTGGAGGAGGGGTCCGAAACCAACCCTAACTCTTGTTTCCTCACACATACGGACTCTAAAAACAGCCTATACTTAAGTATTTCGAAAATACAAGGGCCTGGCCCAATAATAAGGTGAGGCAGCAGCTAGAATAGCCTCTGGACAAAATTTTATGAAGTGGCATCTTGTATATTTCGTCCAAGGCTTCATGCACTCCTTATGGTGGCTTCAAAGTCCTGAAATCATCACTTGTAACTCAGTTCTTGATCCCCTTGCGCATGCCATCATCTCCATGCTTGAAGTTGCTCCAAGGTTCATCTTTCTTGTCCAAGCTATGCCCTTCATTTGTAAGCAAAACAAATGTATCCAATTTAGGTAGCATCATATTCTCATGAACATTAAAATCGTTACCAAGAAACGAAAGTACCTGATAATTCAATTGGCGTGTGCGAGCTCTAGTAATTGGTCCAGTATGTGTAGCAACAGGGGCTGTGGGTGTAACAATGGTATTGATGTCCTCATCATCCTCCCCTTCTTGAAATGAAGTCGTCCTCGACGAAAGCTCATCTTCCTCACCAAAATAAGGCTTCAAATCTGAATGTTAAAAGTGGGACTAACCCCAAAATCTGCAAGCAGCTCAAGTTTATATGGATTATCATTTATTTTCTCTAACACCTTAAAAGGACCATCAGCACGTGGCATTAGCTTTGATTTGCGCAAATTAGGAAACCTATCCTTATGCAAATGTAACCAAACAAGATCTCCAGGTGCAAACACAACATGTTTTCTACCCTTATCTCCAGCAAGTTTATATTTAGCATTCATACGCTCAATGTTTTCCTTAGTTAACTCATGAAATTTTAAAATCAATTCAACATGTTCTTTAGCATCAAAATTAACCTTCTCCGAAGATGGAAGAGGCAACAAATCAATAGGTGCACGAGGTAGGAAACCATACACAATTTCGAAAGGGCACATCTTAGTAGTAGAATGCAATGAACGATTATAAGCAAATTCAATATGAGGCAAGCATTCTTCCCACATTTTCTTATTATTCTTCAAAACAGCCCTAAGCATAGTAGACAAAGTTCTATTAACTACTTCCGTTTGTCCATCAGTTTGGAGGTGATAAGTAGTAGTAAAAAGTAGTTTAGTCCCCAACTTAGCCCATAAACATCTCCAAAAGTGGCTAAGAAATTTAGTATCATGATCTGAAACAATAGTATTTGGCACACCATGCAAGCGAATAATTTCATGAAAGAACAAATCAACAACATTCACAACATCATCGCTTTTATGACATGGTATAAAGTGTGCCATTTTCGAGAACCTATCCACAACAACAAATATGCTATCCCTCCCCTTCTTTGTTCAAGGTAAACCTAAAACAAAGGCCATAGATATATCCTCCCAAGGAACACTAGGTACAGGCAAAGGCATATATAAACCATGAGGATTGAGTCGTGAGTCGTGACTTAGCTTTTTGACATGTAGTGCAGCAAGCAACAAAACGCTCAACATCCTGTCTCATCTTTGGCTAAAAGAAATGTGTAGCAAGTATATCCTCCATCTTCTTGACGCCAAAGTGTCCCATTAATCCTCCTCCATGCGCCTCCTGCAACAACAAAAGACGAACGGAGCTAGCTGGAATGCATAGCTTGTTAACACAAAACACAAATCCATCGTTTAGAAAGAACTTGTTCCAAGTTCTCCCTTCCTTACAATTCTGCAATACATCTTTAAATTCAGCATCATGCACATATTGATCTTTGATGGTCTCCAAACCAAATATTTTAAAGTCAAGTTGGGAAAGCATAGTATAATGACGAGACAATGCATCAGCAATAATATTTTCTTTACCCTATTTGTGTTTAATGACATAATGAAAAGTCTCAATGAATTCAACCCATTTAGCATGTCCGCGGTTCAGTTTTGCTTGACTTTTAATGAGTTTGAAAGATTCATGATCAGAATGTATAACAAATTCCTTGGGCCATAAATAATGTTGCCATGTTTCTAAGGTTCGAACAAGAGCATATAATTCTTTATCATAAGTAGAATAGTTCATACTAGGCCCACTCAATTTTTCAGAAAAGTATGCAATAGGTTTGCCATCTTGTAATAACACATCTCATAATCCAATTCCACTAGCATCACATTCAAGCTCAAAAGTCCTATTAAAATGAGAGAATACCTTATTTGGCCCTTTCTTAAATTTTTCTTCCCTTTTTGGCCCTAAAAACATTTTATTCCCTTTTTGACACACAAATTTTATTTTGTTCCCTGCATGACACTTCTGTCAATTTTGGTGACTAACACAGTGAAGTGCAACCCTGCTTTAGCTCACTGGCAAAAAAATCCCCACCGCACCTTCTCGCCCGAGTCCACCCGAGCACAAATAGCGGCGGAGGCGCGAGGCTGAGAGCGTACAACCTTTGCATGTACAGTTTTTTTTGAGGCAACCTGCACGTACAACTTTTTTTAGCAAAACTTGCACGTACAGCTGCATGGGCCTATAATTACAAAAAAATTCAAGGGCCCATAGCATGACGTCACCATGTCGCAGGGCCCGCGTGACTTGCATGGTGGTTTAGCATGGCACGAGTCTTCAATGTCGTGGCGCCTGGGTAGGAAAACTACCGGCCATCACTTTCTTTTTGTACCAAGAAAATAAGAAGAAGATTACAAAAAAGTTGCATTCGTACACGATGCAAAACTCTCGTCTGATCATCTTTGTGATCGAGTGATTTAGCGAGTAGACCAATGGCGTCGTCGCCGACCAGGCACTCACCTCCGGCAACACCACACCCGCGCTTGTTGGCAGAACGCCAACAATATCTACTTGTTCGTCGGCGCTGGACAGATACGCACCAACTCAACAACTGCAGGGTCGTATACTGATCCGTGCATGTTACGACTTCTCTTTTTTGTTTAAACTATACGGCCACTCTTAACCTGTCTCATTTCGGCCGGCTTCTAAGTGGTAAACCGAATGCAACATAATTACTATCCATCAAGTGGTAAAATGAATGCGCATGAGATGTCTGGTGAGCTCAAATCTTTTTTTGTTGCGGGAATCTGATGAGCTCAAATCTGTTACGTGATACAGAAATAGTAGATTTGGTTTCATTAGTCATTAGTCATCAAAAGACAAAACATATCACATCATGGTTGCTTTTGACTTGTAAATAATTTTGGTCACATAATATACCAGGGGTAGAATGGTCTTTTCATGTTAGACTAAACACTATTATGTGCCAAAATTGACAGAAGTGTCATGTAGGGAACAAAATAAAAATTGTGTGTCAAAAAGGGAAAAAGATATTTTTTAGGGCCAAAAGGGGAATCAAAATTTAAGAAAGGGTCAAATAAGGAATTCTCTCTATTAAAATTAGGGAGTTGGAGTAAAGGAGCATGTGTCAACTTATCTTTCAATACCATGAAGGCTTCTTCCTGTGCGATACCCCAAACAAAAGGCACATCCTTCTTTGTAAGCTCGTTGAGAAGTGCAGCAATGGTGCTGAAATCTCTCACAAAACGCCTATAGAAACCAGCGAGGCCAAGGAAACTCCTCACTTATGTGACCGTTTTGGGCTGCGGCCAACTCTCAATAGCTTCAATCTTGGTTTTATCAACTTCAATTCCCTGTGGAGTAACAACATAGCCAAGAAAAGATACTCGGTCGGTGCAAAATGTGCACTTTCCAAGGTTACCAAACAAACGTGCATCCCGTAGAGCAATAAAAACAGCACGTAAATGTTCCAAATGTTCCTCCAAAGATTTGCTATAAATCAATATGTCATCAAAGTAAACTACCACAAATCGTCCAATGAAAGCACGTAAAACTTTGTTCATTAATCTCATGAAAGTACTAGGTGCATTAGTTAACCCAAAAGGCATGACTAACCACTCATATAATCCAAACTTAGTTTTAAATGTTGTTTTCCATTAATCTCCCAATTTCATACGAATTTGATGGTATCCACTACGCAAATCAACTTTGGAGAATATTGTAGAGCCACTCAATTCATCAAGCATATCATCTAGCCTAGGAATAGGATGACGATAACGAATAGTAATATTATTAATGCCTCTACAATCAATGCACATATGCGACGTACCATCCTTTTTCGGCACTAAAATGATAGGAATAGCACAATGACTAAGGGATTCGCCTATATAACCTTTGTCGAGCATTTCTTGTACTTGACGCATAATCTCCTTCATCTCCTCTGGATTGGTACGGTATGGTGCACGATTGGGTAATGATGCACCGGGAATTAAGTCAATTTGATGCTCAATCCCTCGAATAGGTGGTAATCCCGATGGCACGTCTTGTGGAAAGACGTCAAAGAACTCCTACAAAATGTTAGTGATAGCAGGAGGCAAAGAGGAAGGCACGTTCTCGAATTAAAATAATGCCTCTTTGCACACAAAAGCATAGCAAACAGATTTGCTAAAATCTAGATCATCAATATCAGATTTGGTGGCAAGTAAACATGCACTTTTCAATTTAATTTCAGAAGCAACACTAGATGGTTTATTATTAGGCTTCATTTGTTGCTCAAATTCTTTTGCCACAATATGATTTTCACTCTTATTTTTCTCCTGTTTTGCTTTATTAGCTCTATTAATATCATCTTTCAAAATGGAATCAGGAGTCATAGGAAGCAAACTAATATTTTTATCCTTATGAACAAGAGTATAATGATTGTTTCTACCACGGTGTACAGAATTTTTATCAAATTGCCATGGTCTACCAAGTAATAAGGAACATGTTTGCATAGGTACCACATCACAATCAACATAATCAGCATATGTAGAGATACTAAAATGCACACGAACGGTACGTGTTACCTTAATCTTGCCGCTGTTGTTGAACCATTGGATGTAGTAAGGATGTGGATGTGGTCTTGTGGTGAGAGATAGTTTCTCCACCATCTCCATGCTAGCCAAGTTATTGCAGCTCCCTCCATCTATAATGACGCGAATAGAACGTTCCTTCACAACTCCCTTTGTATGGAACAAATTATGCCTCTGATTTTGCTCAGCTTGTGTAACCTGCACACTCAAAACACATTGAGCAACTAAATATTCATACCTATCAGCATCTTCAGCAGCCATGTATTGCGTCTCATGATCAAAATCATCTCCACCATGTTCTTCATGTGTAATAAGAGCCAAAGTCTCCTCATCATAGTCACTAGCAGACTCATACCCACCATCCTCAGTAGCAGTCATCACACACTGAGATTTGCATTCTCTCGCAAAATGTCCTCTTCCCTTACAATGACGACAAATAATATCACTTGTGTGCCCTGTTGATGCCATGGAAGAAGAAGAGCTCTATGCAGGCCCGGCAGGTGTGCTCTTGGCAGATAGTGGTGGTTGTGCCTGCTTCCTTGTATCACGGCTGGAGGTGGCACCTGATGGAGGTGCTGGTGTAGTGGAAATAGAGGATGCACGTGGTGTCCATGATGAAGATCGACCTGCAGAAAAGATAGTTCGCGCCAATGCCTGTCGATCCTGCACTTCACGTTTGGCTTTACAAGTAACATGGAATAAACGAGTGATATTAGTATACTCCTTATACTCTAGAATGGTCTGAATCTCTCTATTAATCCACCCATAAAACGTGCAAGCATAGCTTCATTCTCCTCAACAATACCACATCTAATCATGACAGTTTGTAATTCCTGATAATATTCTTCTACAGAATTTTTTCATTGTCTTAAACGCTGCAATTTTTGAAGTAATTCACGTTGATAATATGGTGGAACCCAACGAGTACGCATAGTAGTATTCAAAGCAGCCCAAGTAGCTGGAATAGGATATAATCTACAATGTTCAGACCACCAAACACATGCAAAGCTAGTGAAAGCACAAACAACAGCAGGAACACGTCTCTCCTCATGATATTTTAAACATGTAAATCATTGTTCAGTTTCTAACTCCCAAGTAAGATATATATCAGGAACATATCTACCCTCAAATGGTGGAATATGATGGAATATTCAATTTTAGTTTAGGGAGATGGTCATGATCTCGTACATGAGGGGGAGCCCTACCATTGCCATTATTTGCATGTGGACGACCTGGTGGTTGTGGTGCTGGTGGTTGCACGTAGTTCTGATTTTGATCAACCTCATCCTCGTAATCTCCCACATAATCATCTGCCTCCGCATCAACAGCAGGAGCCACAAAAGAATCAACATCAGCACCAACAGTTTGGCCAGGCGCAAGAGGGACACGGCTCGCTCGGCGGAGGGCTATTTCGCGACGTGGAGGTAGTCTTTGTTGTTGTTGTTGTTGTTGTTGTAGAGGTGCGTTAGGTGCATCCGGTGGTGGTGGTGGAAGACGCGCGAGCAATTCATTAAACTTGTTATCGAGCTTTGTTTCGAACGTCTTCTCCATACCATCTATCTTCTCCATGGCCTCTTCAAATCTGTTTAGCACATCTTGCACCTGTCCACTCATCATTTGCTGAAATTTATCATGCAACTTCTTATTCGTCATGTTCTTCCAGTCAGTCTCGTTGGCCTGTGATCCTGCCATGGTTAGCAGCAATAGAAACACACAAGAATATGATCCTACAGACTACTAACAAGAGGTGGTGGTGGGTGTTACAAATCGTCAAGCAAATCTCAAATTCTTACCAGTTCTTACCGAGCAGCAGGCGGTGATCGGCAACCGTCATAGTCAAAACTCTCAAAGCTTGGATAGAGCGATTACCAGGGAGAGTCAAACGCACGACGTAGATGTATGTGGAGCTGGGAAGGCTTATAATATGGTAGAAAAAAGGGTCGGCAATAATCAATTCAGAGATGCAAAGTTGAATAAACGCTCAACGAAGGTACTGTGCTAGTCCTAGGCTAGACTGTGCTAGAGACGCGAGCCTAGAACACTAACAAAATCACGGCGCTGCACGTGAACAAGGGAGGAGCACACTCTGAATTTTTTTTATTTTTTTTCACTTTTTTGCACTATTTTTTCCTCTCTTTTTTGCTCCGCAACAATTTTTTTCCGAAAAAGTCTACAAATGGTCTAAAAACTACCTAGCCAGAATTTTCCAGACTTAGTTTTTTTTAGTTTGGAACTATTTTTTCTACTGCGGGTAGCATGAAATCTCGGGAGTCCTACTCGGTCACAACTTGAAGTATCGCGTGATCTGGAACTCGAAAGCAAGGCAACAAATACTAGACTCGGACTAGGACTGGTGGCGGAGATGAATCTGGTGGAACTCGGACTGGTGGCGAATATATGTAGGGCGGTGGAACACGGACTGGTGGTGAATCTGTGATGGAGGTGGACTCGGATTATCGTGATGGCGGTGAATATGTGGTATATGGCAGTGGCGATGATGATGGTGGTATATGGCAGCGGTGATGACGAAGGTGGTATATGACAGCGGTGATGACGATGGTGGTATATGGCAGCGATGATGATGATGATGATGATGATGATGATGATGATGCGGCGGCGGCGTGACTACTTGTGAACAGAACTCGAAACTATAAAGGACTAGACACTAAGACTAGCAACTAGACACGACGATGCAACCGCAAACTCAACAATGCAAAACCCTAAAAAGATTATGCAAAGGCTCAGATTGGTTTGAATATGATGAACTAACCATAATTTTTTTTGGCTTTTTCATAGACTGTAGGTATGAAGAACAGACTCGATCTAAACTACGAAAAACTATAAAATCTCATCGAGCAACCTGGAAATCTGATACCACTTGATAGAGCCAAAGATGTCCCGATGTTTCGATGAGATAGATATCGTTTTCTGTGGGAGTCGAATTTGACGATCCGACTACGAACGTGCGAAGACGTCGCGCCTTAGCAATCGCTAAACCAACTTCCAAGGGTTATTGACCACGCCGGAGCACGATCAACCTGACCACGAGGGTCTATTTCCTGCGAGCAAACGAAGAACAAGCAAGAAACTGAGATTGCAATCTGGACATTGCGAATAAAAGAGGAAAGCTTTATTAATGAAGGTGGGGTTCTGTGACATCTTGGTCTGGTCGTTGGACACAAACAAAGTACGCGAAGTTGTGGCTATGGCAAAATTTTATTCTAAACAAAACCCAAAGTCTAAACGACACCCTAAGGGATGTATATATGGAGGGAGAGGGGGGAATTTCGTGGCCCTTGGAGGAGGGGTCCGAAACCAATCCTAACTCTTGTTTCTGAAGGAAATATGCCCTAGAGGCAATAATAAAGTTATTATTTATTTCCTTATAATCATGATAAATGTTTATTATTCATGCTAGAATTGTATTAACCGGAAACATAATACATGTGTGAATACATAGACAAACAAAGTGTCACTAGTATGCCTCTACTTGACTAGCTCGTTAATCAAAGATGGTTATGTTTCCTGACCATAAACAATGAGTTGTTATTTGATTAACGAGGTCACATCATTAGTTGAATGATCTGATTGACATGACCCATTCCATTAGCTTAGCACCCGATCGTTTAGTATGTTGCTATTGCTTTCTTCATGACTTATACATGTTCCTATGACTATGAGATTATGCAACTCCCGTTTGCCGGAGGAACACTTTGGGTGCTACCAAACGTCACAACGTAACTGGGTGATTATAAAGGAGCATTACAGGTGTCTCCAAAGGTAGATGTTTGGGTTGGCGTATTTCGAGATTAGGATTTGTCACTCCGATTGTCGGAGAGGTATCTTTGGGCCCTCTCGGTAATGCACATCACATAAGCCTTGTAAGCATTGCAACTAATGAGTTAGTTGCGAGATGATGTATTACAGAACGAGTAAAGAGACTTGCCGGTAACGAGATTGAACTAGGTATTGGATACCGACGATCGAATCTCGGGCAAGTAACATACCGATGACAAAGGGAACAACGTATGTTGTTATGCGGTCTGACCGATAAAAGATCTTCGTAGAATATGTAGGAGCCAATATGGGCATCCAGGTCCCGCTATTGGTTATTGACCGGAGACGTGTCTCGGTCATGTCTACATCGTTCTCGAACCCGTAGGGTCCGCATGCTTAAGGTTACGATGATAGTGATATTATGAGTTTATGCATTTTGATGTACCGAAGGTTGTTCGGAGTCCCGGATGTGATCACTGACATGACGAGGAGTCTCGAAATGGTCGAGATGTAAAGATTGATATATTGGAAGCCTATATTTGGATATCGGAAGTGTTCCGGGTGAAATCGGGATTTTACCGGATTACCGGGAGGTTACCGGAACCCCCCTGGAGTCATATGGGCCTTAGTGGAAAGGTGAAAGGGCTGCCATAAGGGCTGCGCGCCTCCCCCCTCCCCTAGTCCTATTAGGACTAGGAGAGGAGGCCGGCCACCCCTCTCCCTCTTTCCCCCTTGGGAATCCTAGTTGGAATAGGATTGGGGGGGGGAGTCCTACTCCCGGTAGGAGTAGGACTCCTCCTGCGCCCTCCTCCTGGCCGGCGCACCTCTCCCCCTTGGCTCCTTTATATACGGAGGCAGGGGGCACCTCTAGACACACAAGTTGATCCACGTGATCTATTCCTTAGCCGTGTGCGGTGCCCCCTGCCACCATATTCCTTGATAATACTGTAGCAGAGTTTAGGCGAAACCCTACTGGTGTAGTGCATCAAGATCGTCACCACGCCGTCGTGCTGACGGAACTCTTCCCCGACACTTTGCTCGATCGGAGTCCGGGGATCGTCATCGATCTGAACGTGTGCTCGAACTCGGAGGTGCCGTAGTTTCGGTGCTTGATCGGTTGGATCGTGAAGATGTACGACTACTTCCTCTACGTCGTGTCATCGCTTCCGCAGTCGGTCTATGTTGGGTACGTAGACAACACTCTCCCCTCTCGTTGCTATGCATCACATGATCTTGCGTGTGCGTAGGATTTTTTTTTGAAATTACTACGTTCCCCAACAGTGGTATCAGAGCCTAGGTTATTTATGTTGATGTTATATGCACAAGTAGAACACAAGTGAGTTGTGGGCAATATAAGTCATACTGCCTACCAGCATGTCATACTTTGGTTCGGCGGCATTGTTGGACGAGACGACCCGGACCAACCTTACGCGTACGCTTACGCGAGACCGGTTCCCTCGACGTGCTTTGCACACAGATGGCTTGCGGGCGACTGTCTCTCCAACTTTAGTTGAACCAAGTATGGCTACGCCCGGTCCTTGCGAAGGTTAAAACGGAGTCTATTTGACAAACTATCGTTGTGGTTTTGATGCGTAGGTGAGATTGGTTCTTGCTTAAGCCCGTAGCAGCCACGTAAAACTTGCAACAACAAAGTAGAGGACGTCTAACTTGTTTTTGCAGGGCATGTTGTGATGTGATATGGTCAAAGCATGATGCTGAATTTTATTGTATGAGATGATCATGTTTTGTAACCTAGTTATCGGCAACTGGCAGGAGCCATATGGTTGTCGCTTTATTGTATGCAATGCAATCGCGATGTAATGCTTTACTTTATTACTAAACGGTAGTGATAGTCGTGGAAGCATAAGATTGGCAAGACGACAACGATGCTACGATGGAGATAAAGGTGTCGCGCCGGTGACGATGGTGATCATGACGGTGCTTCGGAGATGGAGATCACAAGCACAAGATGATGATGGCCATATCATATCACTTATATTGATTGCATGTGATGTTTATCTTTTTATGCATCTTATCTTGCTTTGTTTGACGGTAGCATTATAAGATGATCTCTCACTAAATTATCAAGAAGTGTTCTCCCTGAGTATGCACCGTTGCCAAAGTTCGTCGTGCCCAGACACCACGTGATGATCGGGTGTGATAAGCTCTACGTCCATCTACAATGGGTGCAAGCCAGTTTTGCACACGCAGAATACTCAGGTTAAACTAGACGAGCCTAGCATATGCAGATATGGCCTCGGAACACGGAGACCGAAAGGTCGAGCATGAATCATATAGTAGATATGATCAACATAACGATGTTCACCATTGAAAACTACTCCATCTCACGTGATGATCGGTTATGGTTTAGTTGATTTGGATCACGTAATCACTTAGAAGATTAGAGGGGTGTCTATCTAAGTAGGAGTTCTTAATTAATATGATTAATTGAACTTAAATTTATCATGAACTTAGTCCCTGATAGTATCTTGCTTGTTTATGTTGATTGTAGATAGATGGCTCGTGCTGTTGTTCCGTTGAATTTTAATGCGTTCTTGAGAAAGCAAAGTTGAAAGATGATGGTAGCAATTACACGGACTGGGTCCGTAACTTGAGGATTATCCTCATTGCTGCAGAGAAGAATTACGTCCTGGAAGCACCGCTGGGTGCCAGGCCTGCTGCTGGAGCAACACCAGATGTTATGAACGTCTGGCAGAGCAAAGCTGATGACTACTCGATAGTTCAGTGTGCCATTCTTTACGGCTTAGAATCGGGACTTCAACGACGTTCTGAATGTCATGGAGCATATGAGATGTTCCAGGAGTTGAAGTTAATATTTCAAGCAAATGCCCGGATTGAGAGATATGAAGTCTCCAATAAGTTCTATAGCTGCAAGATGGAGGAGAACAGTTCTGTCAGTGAGCATATACTCAAAATGTCTGGGTATAATAATCACTTGATTCAATTGGGAGTTAATCTTCCAGTTGATAGTGTCATTGACAGAATTCTCCAATCACTGCCACCAAGCTACAAGAGCTTCGTGATGAACTATAATATGCAAGGGATGAACAAGACTATTCCCGAGCTCTTCGCAATGCTGAAAGCTGCGGAGGTAGAAATCAAGAAGGAGCATCAAGTGTTGATGGTTAACAAGACCACTAGTTTCAAGAAAAAGGGCAAAGGGAAGAAGAAGGGGTGTGTGACGCCCGGATAATTAAGCTACAGTGATCCCACGCTAATGATGCCACGTCACCTCGGTTACTGTTGATAAACTTGCGTCAGTTCAAAACCCAGTTCAAATTTCAAATTTAAAATAAAGGCAAACAATAAAAGTTTTCTAATATAAAAACTAAATGTTCGAAGTGAACCAAATAATGCATAGGTAATTGTGGTGGATAATTCACACTTTTATAAAATATTTAAGTACTCTAAAATGAACAAAGCAGTAGCAAAAACAAATATTTAAAAGCTTTTATAATAATAAACCATCGCAAACTATTTTACTTTGTGCGCCAAGTTAAATGTGGTTGTGGCATATTTACATATACTAAATTAGGTGCAACTTTGATATTTTAATAAAACTAAGGTATATTGAAAATTAGAGAAAACATATAAAAAGGGAACAAATAAAAAGAAAAGAAAACTAGAAAACAAAACAAAAAAAAGACAATAGAACCACCCCTCTTCCCCCCGGGCCCCTGGCCCAACTGGGCCAACCCGTCCAGTCGGCCGGCCCACCCTCGCTGCCCACTGGCCTATTAGGCCACTCCAACCCGAAACCCTAGCCACCAACCCCACCACCCCCCCGATCCCCCCCCACTCTCTCCTCGCGCCCCCTCCTCTCGGACCCAATCTGGATCGGGGCAGGAGACCCCCATCGTCCCGCTTCTACATCGCCGGCGCTGCTTCCTCGTCGGACCGCCCTCGTCGTCACCTCCTCCTGCTGGAACCGCCCCGAGCCCTCCGCCGCTCGGCCCCGACACCGGCGCCCGTTCCCAGCGCCGCCCCGTCGCCACTGTGGCCCACGGCCTCTACGCATCGGGCCTCGTCAACGTCATCTCCCCGCCTCGCCCACGAGGGCCGCGGCGCCCCGAGGCCGACGTCGTCACCCATCGCCACTCGCCGTTGCCGCTCGGATCGAACGCCTCCTTGCCGGACCTCGCGTCCTCGTCCTCCTCCCTGAGCTCCGCAGGACGTCGTGCTCGTCGCACCGACGCCAACCGCCGCCGCCTGGAACCGTCGTCCTCATCCCCACCTCGCCGGACGGCCTCGACCTCCCCCGGCTTCACCGAGCCCTCCACGAGCTCCGCTGTGAGCCTCTCCGACGACCCCCACCTCCTTCCTCAATCAGGTTGTCGTAACCGCCGCGCCGCGTTTTCCCCTGCTGCTGCTCCCCTGCCACCACAGCGCCCACCTGCTGCCGCGCCGTCCCGCCTCCGCCCTGTTCCGGCCAGCGCCATCGCAGCCCTTGGCCGCCGGAGCCCGTACCCGGCTCCCCCCCATCGCCCGGGCAGGCTACGGCCTCGGGCACGGGCACCACACCCGCTGCCCGCTAGCGCCGGCGTCCGCTAAGGCCCCCTGACCCAATGACATGTGGGGCCTAGCCCCTGGAACGTTTATATAAAAAAAGGAATTAAAAAAATAATAAAAATAATTAAATAAACAATAATAATTACATTAATTAATTAATTAAGGAATTAATTAAGTTAATTAATCATAATTAGATTAACCTAATTAACTAATTAGTTTAATTAAACAGTACTTAGATTAGTTAAACACTAATTAGGCTAAACAATCAATGACATGCGGGACCCACACATAGTTGACCGAGTCAACTGCTTAGTTGACTGCTGATGTCAGCATGATGTCATGCTGACGTCATCTTTTACTATTCTGGATAATGTTGAATTAAATAATTAATTCCAAGAATTAATAAAACTTTAGAAAATCATTTTAAAATAAACCGTAGCTCGGATCGAAAAACTTTGTACATGAAAGTTGCTCAGAACGACGAGACGAATCCGGTTACGCAACCCGTTCGTCCGCCACACCTCCCTAACCTATCGAACTCGTAACTTTCCCCCCTCCGGTTCATCTGTCCGAAAACGCGAAACAATGGGAATACTTTCCCGGATGTTTCCCCCCTTCGCCGGTATCGCCTATCCCTATGTTAGGTCACCCCTAGCACAACGTATTGTCGCGTCTTGATTTGTGTTGCATTTGATTGCTCTGTTATTTATTGTGTTCCCCCTCCGTTACTCCTTTCCGGTAGACTCCGAGACCGCTGCCGATGTCCGTGTGTTCGACTACATCGAAGATGACCTCTCTCTTGCCAGAGCAACCAGGCAAGCCCCCCCTTTGATCACCAGATATCGCCTACTCTTCTCTATACTGCTTGCATTAGAGTAGTGTAGCATGTTACTGCTTCCCGTTAATCCTATCCTGATGCATAGCCTATCCTTGCTACTACTGTTGTTACCTTTACCTGCAATCCTAATGCTTAGTATAGGATGCTAGTTTATCATCAGTGGCCCTACATTCTTGTCCGTCTGCCATGCTATACTTTCGGGCCGTGATCACTCGGGAGGTGATCACGGGTATATACTATATACTTTACATGATACATGTGGTGATTAAAGACGGGTCGGCTCGTAGGAGCACCCGCGAGTGGATCTTTGAGGCGGAGCGACAGGGCAGGTTCAGACCACCTAGGAGAGAGGTGGGCCTGGCCCTGGTCGGCGTTCGCGGATACTTAACACGCTTAACGAGATCTGGGTATTTGATCTGAGTCTGGCCATTTGGTCTATACGCACTAACCATCTACGCGGGAGTAGTTATGGGTATCCCGGCGTCGTGGTATCAGCCGAAGCCTTCGTGACGTCAGCGACTGAGTGGCGCGCGCCGGATTGGAACGTAAGCCTGCTCTTGTATTAAGGGGGCTAGTTCTACTTCCGGCCGCGTTCGCAACGTGCAGGTGTGCTAAGGGCGATGGGCCCAGACCCCTGTGCGCTTAGGTTTAGACCGGCGTGCTGACCTCTCTGTTGTGCCTAGGTGGGGCTGCGACGTGTTGATCTTCCGAGGCCGGGCATGACCCAGGAAAGTGTGTCCGGCCAAATGGGATCGAGCGTGTTGGGGTATGTGGTGCACCCCTGCAGGGAAGTTAATCTATTCGAATAGCCGTGATCTTCGGTAACAGGACGACTTGGAGTTGTACCTTGACCTTATGACAACTAGAACCGGATACTAAATAAAACACACCCTTCCAAGTGCCAGATACAACCGGTGATCGCTCTCTCACAGGGCGATGAGGGGAGGATCGTCGGTTAGGATTATGCTATGCGATGCTACTTGGAGGACTTCAGTCTACTCTCTTCTACATGCTGCAAGACGGAGGCTGCCAGAAGCGTAGACTTCGAAAGGATTAGTTATCCCCCTCTTAATCTGGCATTCTGCAGTTCAGTCCACATATGATACCCTTATTCCATTTGATACCCATGCATATGTAGTATAGCTCCTTGCTTGCGAGTACTTTGGATGAGTACTCACGGTTGCTTTCTCCCTCTTTTCCCCCTATCCCTTCTACCTGGTTGTCGCAACCAGATGTTGGAGCCCAGGAGCCAGACGCCACCTTCGACGACGACTCCTACTACACCGGAGGTGCCTACTACTACGTGATGCTCGCTGACGACGACCAGGAGTAGTTAGGAGGATCCCAGGCAGGAGGCCTGCGCCTCTTTCGATCTGTATCCCAGTTTGTGCTAGCCTTCTTAAGGCAAACTTGTTTAACTTATGTCTGTACTCAGATATTGTTGCTTCCGCTGACTCGTCTATGATCGAGCTCTTGTATTCGAGCCCTCGAGGCCCCTGGCTTGTAATATGATGCTTGTATGACTTATTTTATTTGTAGAGTTGTGTTGTGATATCTTCCCGTGAGTCCCTGATCTTGATCGTAAACGTTTGCGTGTATGATTAGTGTACGATTAAATCGGGGGCGTCACAAGTTGGTATCAGAGCCGACTGCCTGTAGGAATCCCCCTTCCACACTCCTTGGCCGAAGTCGAGTCTAGACATTGCAAAACTTTTACTAACATGGCTGTGTGCCTTACGGGCCCACGTCGCCATCTGGGTGGTATTAGGATCTTTTACTCCTCGATCCTTACTCTGGGACTCTGAGCTCTCTTCTATTCGGGTTAAATGAATTTACTAAAAATCTAACTTAGTTTCTCGAAAATACTTTCTCCCGGAGAGCCCCTTCAGTCCAGAGGATCGCCGCTGCACTAGAAGATTTCGAAGATACTCTCCGATATTCTGTCGAGACCTTGTGCGTGTTGCTTTTGCAATTCCCTTCTATCGATAAACCTCTATGGATAACCACGTACACGTGCCATTCATATAATCATTCCTCATTGATCTTGTTATTACAAGATGCCCCAAAATTCTCTCTATTGTTCTGAGAATACTTTGTGCCTACTGCCTTGCATTCCTTGCCACATGAATACCACTATGGGTAATTTCTAGCACTCACCGGATATTTGCTCATCCCCAGTTGGTTCAAGTATTTCACAAAAGTCTTCAAAATACTATTTGAACTTCCGAAAATCCTGAGTAGCCTATTACTCTTGAAGTTCTTACTTGATTGCATTATGGTTAATCCCATAAGTCTATAATTTTATTGGCATCCCTTGTCATTATCATTTTGAGTCCGTTGATTCAAAATGTTGCGAATGCTCGCCAGCCTCAATCAGATCCAATGATTCATCCTTTCGGCTCACACGTCATTTTAAACATGAGCTGGTTATCGACCAATCAAATTGTCGTTGATTGTACCCCTAAGTCTATTCGACTGATCCATTCTTAATGAGAGCGTTGGCTTTTGATCCCTTGATTTGGAAATGCTAATCTGATGCCCTTTCATTCCATCTTCCTCAGATAAAGTACCGATACTCGCATCAGCTCCATTGTAGACCATAGGACCCCTTGTTGGATTATTATCCGGTAGTGTCCTTCCTATTCAATAACCTTGTGAGCCTCTCCATGGGTATGTGATACCTTTGGTAAATTGTATCCTCTGTTTTGCTAACCATGCTCTACTTTTGAGCTTATGATATTTACCCTTGAAACTTGTGGTATATGTTTCTAAGAAACCCCGATGGGTTGAACCTATACAACCTTCTCTAAAACCGTGTGAACTCGAAAGTTTTCACGAGTCATACACTTCTAGTATTTTGCCAGATGAAATTTCAACACTACAACTTCTTCGAAAGTGAGAAGTGAATGAAAGGTTATGCATTGGAGAAGTGGGAGTCAACCTTGAACTTTGTGTTCATGCCCATGGGCACGATGTAGATCTTATCGTTAAAGCTTCTCTTAGATTAAATTATTCCTTTGGTATAAGTTCATCTCATATCTGGGATCTGACCTTTTTCAATCGTGGTTCCGACCATGTTCTCCTTTAAATACCGTTTCGCATGCAAGTTTAAGCGCTTGTCTTCTGTAGAGCAATACCCCAGTCCAACCTCTACTTTGATCCGTCGTCGAGTATTACCCCCTCTGGTATCTTGAGATTATCACAGAACTGCATAACTTCTTATGAGTTCTTCTTCAAGTATTATTTCTCACTGATTCCAAAATTTTCCCCGGATTCTGAGTTGTTAGACACTCAAGGACACCGATAGTGAATTGAGTCTGTACTCCGATTCAATAACTCTAAGTAATTTTCGTTGCTTATGATTTAATAACTCTTCAAGTTATTCCTAGCCTAATCGGCTATATCATTATCGTGCAACTTTTTAATTGTGCTATCTGGTCCTTCTTTCCGAAGCACAATTTTCGACGATGAGCTAAGCTTACGTTGACCTTCCTCGTCATATCATTTCGCCTTGAACCACAAACTTGATTTCGAGTTTATGGCGTACCCTTGGTTCCCATAACCTTTCGCTGCATCATCATTTGACTTGATGTCATCGCCGACCGATTACATCTTCAAATGTGTCGTGGTCATCATCAACATCCTGAGCTCTTCCAAGATATATATCGAATTCTTGATGAGAAATACCATCCTTGCCCCCGATGATTTGTGTTATCATCGGCCACTTTATTGCCTTCCCTCCAACACAAACTTGTTCGTGTTTTGTGTTATACATTGAGTTCCTTGCTATCCAGCGTTTGTTCTTCTTTACCTTGGAATATAACCACCTTTTATGTCAAGAATGTCGTGGTAATTTCACCACCTCTTAAGAATTCTTGATGCAGGTGATACCTTTTGTCATATCCGTTCATTCCTTGGTCCTCGTGTTGTTTCTAACCGGATTATCGACAAATGGTCTGTGATGTGTAAATTCTAAACTTCTAGCAACCCCATTGCTTTGAAGTTATTGGTCTACAGTTTCATTCTAAGTCTATTGCTTATTGAATCATCATTCGAACATTGACCATGCTACCTAGTCCAGGTTCCTGGGTGCACCCTTCTATCATTGTTCAATTGTGTATGTTTCCCTCGAGCATACATCATTATATCATTTGATCCGACAAATGATATTTCCTTGTTCACATGATTGTGGAAATCCAACCTTTGGAAATCTCGATGCTTTGTTGCTGAGCCTATCAGCCACCTCCTCATCCTCTCCTTGGTTTAGTGATGAACTCTTGTTTCAGAACTTGCTTCCATAGTTCATTTCCCGAGGATCTTACAATGTCTTCTCGACAATTTGTGTTGCACCTTTCTTCTCAAGCATCCTGAGTCTAAGGTATCCTAACACCGATCAGATCTGAATCTCGGTCAGATATGATGGTTGGAACATTTTTCCAAGAGTTATAACACTGGTCCTTTATGACCCGGTAAGGTGATGGCATGCCCAACACGCCTGGCCGGAGGCCCTATTGTTATAAATTCCTTTTCAGCAAGGTTAGCCATTCTTCCACGAGGAAATTGTAAGACTTATTCTATAAGTTGTTCCTGATGGATCCTTTGCATATCCAAAGTCCGATCTTTGCTTGAAGACCATGTCGATGCTATCTCGAAGCATGCCTGTGGTACTTCGATTTTTCAATAAAAACATTTGAAGCATAATGCTAAATGTTACCTGCTCAATTATCCAAACACCGTTGCATGGGTAATGTCATGAAATTTCTTTCCCCTTTCCTAAAGAGTTTTTATTATATCCTGCCAAGGATATCTTGCTATGCTTGTCCTTGGGGAGGATATACCCCTGATATATGTGTTTAAACACATTTTCCTTTCCATTATTTGGTTTAACCTTTCTTGTGATCTATATGATCTAAGCAGTAATATTCTCCTGCTTATGTATATGCCTCGGTGAACAATTCTGTCAGCAAGACCCTGTTACTCTTGTTGATGACATTTCGGTAGCCACCGATGGACGGGAACCTTGCCTATTGGCCCGCCTCGTTCAACGAGCAGGAAAATGGTTCTCTTCATCCCTCGCCCTTGGTACCAACGTTGTTGCCGACATAGCTGACATGGTACTCCCTGACACGCCTTGCTATCATGACCGTGCAAGATGTCACTGCTCCTATTAAAAAAAACCCACATGGTGGGCCCATAACCCACAGTTTCCCAGGATCGAAACCTGACTCTCATGTACACCCCCTGTTTCCAAGGTTGATCCTCGCGCGTGGACTCGTATGTAATTCACCAGCCAGCTTCAGGTCTGATATCGGACACAATACTTATTCCCGTTGCTTTGACCCTTTCACGCCCTATAACACGCATCGAACGATTGCCTGCCCGCTCGAAACTTCCCAGGTTACCTCTTTACTTTGCTCTTGATATTTTCTTAAGTTTCGATTCGAGAGTTACTATCCGCCACCCTCCTTGATGTTCTCTACCAGATACGTGACCTTGTAGAGGTCAATTCTTCTGGAGATACCCCTTATCATTTTTCGTAAGTACGATGGAGTTCCCAAAGAAAGGATGCCGACTTCATCATGATGACTGAAGCATAGGGTTGAAGACATCAATGTTATGGATCGGCCTCTTCGAGAAGAGCAACAACGATCAAGAAGAATCACTAGGATTTCGTAACCTATTCTTCCCCCTTACACACCTCTTGAATCTCGGGACGAGATTTCTTGTAGTGGAGGAGAATTGTGACGCCCGGATAATTAAGCTACAGTGATCCCACGCTAATGATGCCACGTCACCTCGGTTACTGTTGATAAACTTGCGTCAGTTCAAAACCCAGTTCAAATTTCAAATTTAAAATAAAGGCAAACAATAAAAGTTTTCTAATATAAAAACTAAATGTTCGAAGTGAACCAAATAATGCATAGGTAATTGTGGTGGATAATTCTCACTTTTATAAAATATTTAAGTACTCTAAAATGAACAAAGCAGTAGCAAAAACAAATATTTAAAAGCTTTTATAATAATAAACCATCGCAAACTATTTTACTTTGTGCGCCAAGTTAAATGTGGTTGTGGCATATTTACATATACTAAATTAGGTGCAACTTTGATATTTTAATAAAAATAAGGTATATTGAAAATTAGAGAAAACATATAAAAAGGGAACAAATAAAAAGAAAAGAAAACTAGAAAACAAAACAAAAAAAAGACAATAGAACCACCCCTCTCCCCCCCGGGCCCTGGCCCAACTGGGCCAACCCGTCCAGTCGGCCGGCCCACCCTCGCTGCCCACTGGCCTATTAGGCCACTCCAACCCGAAACCCTAGCCACCAACCCCCACCACCCCCGATCCCCCCACTCTCTCCTCGCGCCCCTCCTCTCGGACCCGATCTGGATCAGGGGCAGGAGACCCCCATCGTCCCGCTTCTACATCGCCGGCGCTGCTTCCTCGTCGGACCGCCCTCGTCGTCACCTCCTCCCTGCTGGAACCGCCCCGAGCCCTCCGCCGCTCGGCCCCGACACCGGCGCCCGTTCCCAGCGCCGCCCCGCCGCCGCTGTGGCCCACGGCCTCGACGCATCGGGCCTCGTCACCGTCATCTCCCCGCCTCGCCCCCGAGGGCCGCGGCGCCCCGAGGCCGACGTCGTCACCCATCGCCACTCGCCGTTGCCGCTCGGATCGAACGCCTCCTTGCCGGACCTCGCGTCCTCGTCCTCCTCCCCGAGCTCCGCAGGACGTCGTGCTCGTCGCACCGACGCCAACCGCCGCCGCCTGGAACCGTCGTCCTCATCCCCACCTCGCCGGACGGCCTCGACCTCCCCCGGCTTCACCGAGCCCTCCACGAGCTCCGCTGTGAGCCTCTCCGACGACCCCCACCTCCTCCCTCAATCGTTGTCGTAACCGCCGCGCCGCGTTTTCCCTGCTGCTGCTCCCCTGCCACCACAGCGCCCACCTGCTGCCGCGCCGTCCCGCCTCCGCCCTGCCGCCCTGTTCCGGCCAGCGCCATCGCGGCCCTTGGCCGCCGGAGCCCGTACCCGGCTCCCCCCCATCGCCCGGGCAGGCTACGGCCTCGGGCACGGGCACCACACCCGCTGCCCGCTAGCGCCGGCGTCCGCTAAGGCCCCCTGACCCAATGACATGTGGGGCCTAGCCCCTGGAACGTTTATATAAAAAAAGGAATTAAAAAAAATAAAAATAATTAAATAAACAATAATAATTACATTAATTAATTAATTAAGGAATTAATTAAGTTAATTAATCATAATTAGATTAACCTAATTAACTAATTAGTTTAATTAAACAGTACTTAGATTAGTTAAACACTAATTAGGCTAAACAATCAATGACATGCGGTACCCACACATAGTTGACCGAGTCAACTGCTTAGTTGACTGCTGATGTCAGCATGATGTCATGCTGACGTCATCTTTTACTATTCTGGATAATGTTGAATTAAATAATTAATTCCAAGAATTAATAAAACTTTAGAAAATCATTTTAAAATAAACCGTAGCTCGGATCGAAAAACTTTGTACATGAAAGTTGCTCAGAACGACGAGACGAATCCGGATACGCAACCCGTTCGTCCGCCACACCCCCCTAACCTTATCAAACTCGCAACTTTCCCCCTCCGGTCTCATCTGTCCGAAACGCGAAACACCGGGAATACTTTTCCGGATGTTTCCCCCTTCGCCGGTATCGCCTATCCCTACGTTAGGTCACCCCTAGCACAACGTTTGTCATGTTTAATTGATTGCTCT